>NC_040037.1:20683248-20983248 GCF_003713205.1 Coffea eugenioides
ATTCATAGATAGCAGCCTGGGTAGAAGTGGTATCAGAGCCACATAGAATTATACATGCACATGCATATTTAAGATTTTGAACTACTATTACTTTATTTGAATTACGTTTCTATTTCAACTTGGCTAATTCATGCATTTATGTTTATCTATTTTATTAAACTTTTACTGAAATCGTTGGTAAGACTTGATGCCTTGTAAGACCGTTGGTAAGTCCAGGATAGGATGTTCCAGGCATAGTGCTCGGTTGTTCCAGGTTAGGTAAAAATTTAATTAAATATAAAACATGGCTGTATTTCTTAGACAATTTAAAATAGGATCTAATTCAAAGCAAGCTAATATAGTACAAAGTCATGAATATCATATGCCTATAAATAATTCAGATTGGACTATTCCAGAAGAAAAAATAGAACATATTTATAGAATAGGCCCTTTAGATTTCAAAACAGCTTTATCAGTTAAAACTCATGAAGAAACAATATCTATTCAAGAAGAATATCAATCAATTCCATTATTAAATCATAGTACAATTCAAAAATATTTAAGTAAAGGATATCGATATATTCATATAGGTTTAATACAAATTGCTGTAAAACCTTTATTCCATCTAGGAGTAGATGCTCCAATATATTTAGCATTAAGAGACACAAGACTCAAACGATATAAAACTTCTTTACTTTCTATGATTCAAACAAATGTTTGTAATGAACCCATATATTTTAACTGTGCTCCAAATTTTTCAATAGATCTAACTGACCCACATATTCTGAATTCTGTCATATTAGATATTCATCTACAAGGAAATGAATTTGAAAAACACACAAAGAATTTTGCAATAATATACAGAATATATTATAGACCTTTATCGTCGCATTTAAATCCAAAATTTATAATGACCCCAACACTTAAAGAAGAGACAACTTTATTATAAGTAGATGCAGATAGACCTACAACTTATACACCGAAAAGATTAAAATGGAATGAAATAACTATACCAAGTGAATTTGAAATAAAAAATCCACAAATAGCAAGAAATATTGAACAAACTACTGCAGAAGATATTATAGAAAAACCTGATGGAAATACTTTAATAAGATTTGCTTCATTAAGGGAAAGACCTAGTACAAGTTATTCTTGGTTACCTGCTAGACATTCAAACTATGAATCTACTGAAATAAATTTTCCAATAGAAAATACTTCAACTTTTAAATATAAAACTCCAGTTCCAGAAGTAATAAATCAAAATCAAAATCAAACAGACTACTCTCCCACACACTCACAAATGAGAGGAGAAATAAATGTTATAAGTAAACCTTATATAATAAATCATACATATCTACAAGAAGATTTTGAAGATGACGAAAATACAGAAAAAAGAATTTGGTTTTTCCAATTAGAATCTGAATACAAGAATAAATTAATAATAGAATGGAAAAATGAATTAGACAAACAAAAATTTGATTTCCCTTTCTTTACATGGCTAACATTTTATATGTCAAAATTAGGAATACATGATATATATAATACATCTCAAATAAATGTTCAAACTAATTTATATAAAAAATGGAAGTTAAAAGACGATCAAATTATAACCTCAATACATCCTCCATTACAAGAAGTAAAAATAAATATAGGACAAGGAGAAGTAATAGCCTCACCTTTTAAAAAGGGTAGGGAAGCTGAGTCAAGTACAAATAATACACTAAATTTAGAAGATATTAAAAAAGTATACCAACAAAATAATTATACAAATCAAATTCTTCATACAATATCTCAACATATAGAAGTATTAAATACAAAACTAGATACATTAAAGAAACCAGATTTAAAGTTTCCAAATGATATTTCAGCACCACATTTCCAACCTAGAAGTTTGACAAGAGAAAAAGAACAAGAGTTAATCCAAAATATTAATACTCAAAAAATAAATACTACAGATAATATATTAAATAGAATATCACAATCATTACAGACTTTATCCAAGCCTCAAACCCCTAAAATTAATACTATGGACCAGATTATAGAAGAAAATTCAACTGAGGGAAAGTTCAAGTGAAGAATTAATAAATTCAGATATAGAAGAAAATATATTAGTACCCATAGAAACTCAATTTGAAGAAGAAGGTGATAATCAATTAAATAGAATAAGGAGACAAAGGATAAATAATAATACCAATAAAAATTGGAAAATGATAAGTACAAAAAATTATTATCCAAGACCTAGTCCTCCAGATATTCAATACGAATAAAGATCAAAATTTCGTACCACTAAATATGATGGAGATTCAATTTATGAATGGAATATAGATGGCAAAGCTGAATATGAAGTATTAAATAATTTGCAAGAAATGGGAATGGCTAGACTTGCTTATAAGATTAAAAATATTCAAGAAAGAAATATTGCAACATTATTAGTTTCAGGATTCACTGGACAATTAAAAAATTGGTGGGATGATGCTTTAACATTACAAGATAAATTATCAATATTAGAACATACCCAAGAAATTGAAGATGATCAAGGAAATATTCAAATACAATCAGATGCTGCAGAATTCCTAATAGTAACAATAGTAATGTATTTCATAGGAAATCCAAAAGAAGAATTAAATTCTAATAAAACATTTTTAACAAATTTAAGATGTCCTTCATTATCAGACTTTAGATGGTATAAAGATATGTTCTTAACAAATGTATTTAGAAGACCAGATTGTAATGCTTCATTTTGGAAAGAAAGATTCATAACAGGATTACCAAGTTTATTTTCACAAAGAATAATGGATAGTTTGCAAAAAGAAATGGGAACAGATGTAATTTCATTTGAGAATATTACTTTTGGACAATTATTTGCATTTGTTAAAAAAGAAGGATTAATGTTATGTTCAGAATTAAGATTACAAATAAAATATGGTTCTAAAACCAAGGAAGTAGGATCATTTTGTGATGCATTTGGAATTAAAAGAATTAAATCACCATCAGCATACAAAAAGAAAATTAAAAAATATACTAAGAAAAAAAATATAAAAGACCTAAAGAAGATAAACCAGAAAAGAAGAGAAAATTTATTAAAAGAAAAATAGTTTGTTACAAATGTGGAAAAATAGGACATAAAGCAAACAAATGTAGATTAAAAGGAAAAAATTACAGAAATCTGTGTAGACGAAGAAGAAATTAAAAATAAATTTAATAATTTATTAATAAATGAAAAAGATCAAAGTTCTGAAGACGATTATTATGATGATATACTAGTTCAGATAATGAAGAAAATTGTAATTGCACTCCAAAATATATAAATGTAATAACTAAAAAAGAAGATAAAGAATTTTTATTAGACATGATAGAAAAAATAGAAGATCCAATAGCTAAAAAGGAATACTTGGAAAGATTAAAGAGTTTAATCATTCAAGAAGATAAAATGCCAAAAATAATAGAACCTTTTAGTATCTCAAAATTAATAGATAAATATCCAAATATAAACATAATGAAAAAAGAAACTACCAAAGATCTTCAAACAGAAATTAATAATCTCAAAATACAAGTAAAACAATTACAGAAAGAAATTATAGAGTTAAAAACAAAAGATTTAGAAATAGAAGCAAAATTAACATTATTAGAAAATCAACCTTCAACTTCTAATTCTAAAACAGAAGAAATAAATATATCAGAAAAACCTACAAATGAACTTCAATATATAAATATTATAGAAAGAATGACATTCCAAAAATGGTTTGCTCTAGTAAGTATCACAGTAGAAAATTTTAAAAAAACATATGTAGCTCTAATAGATAGTGGAGCTGATACAAGTTGCATTAAAGAAGGAATAATTCCAACTAAGTATTGTGAAAAAATAAAAGAAAAATTAATGGCAGCAAATGGAGAAAATTTAGAAGTAACATATAAATTTACAAAAGGATCAATATGTAATAATGAATATTGTATTAGATATAATTTTATAATTGTAAAAAATATAAATTGTGATGTAATATTAGGAACACCCTTTTTAATTCAAATATATCCATTTTTGGTAAGTCATGAAGGAATTTCAATAAATATAATGGGAAAAACGATTATATTTAGATTTCTAACCCCAGTAAAACAAAGAGAATTACAAATATTACAAACCTCCTCTATTTATGAAACAATAAATAGTATTACTAAAGTACAACAACAAATAAATTATATTAAGGAAGAAAAATCTTATTTAAAAATTGAAGAACAATTAAAAGAAGAAAAGATACAAAAAAGAATTTTAGAACTAGAAAAATTATTACAACAAGAAGTATGTGCTGACATTCCTAATGCTTTTTGGGATAGAAAACAACATATGGTTGAGTTACCCTATGAAACAGGATTCAATGAGAAAAATATTCCAACAAAGGCTAGACCTATACAAATGAATTTTGAATTATTAGAATTCTGTAAAAAAGAAATAAAAGCATTAATGGATAAAAAATTAATAACCCATTCTAAATCACCATGGAGTTGTGCTGCATTTTATGTCATGAATCAAGCAGAAAAAGAACGAGGAGTTCCAAGATTAGTGATAAATTACAAACCATTAAATAAAGTTTTGCAATGGATTAGATATCCAATTCCTAATAAAAAAGATTTGCTTAACAGATTATTTAAAGCAAAAATATTTTCAAAATTTGATTTAAAATCAGGATATTGGCAAATTTTAATAAATCCAAAAGATAGATACAAAACAGCATTCACAACACCCTTTGGACATTATGAATGGAATGTAATGCCATTTGGATTAAAAAATGCACCATCAGAATTTCAAAATATAATGAATGACATCTTTAATCCTTACAGTTCATTTAGCATAGTTTATATTGATGATGTATTAATATTTTCTGAATCATTAGAACAGCATTTTAAACATTTAAATATATTTTTAAAAATAGTAAAGAAAAATGGATTAGTAGTTTCTGCACCAAAAATGAAATTAGTTCAAACAAAAATAAGATTTTTAGGACACGATATATATCAAGCAACAATAAAACCAATCAATAGAGCTTTAGAATTCACTACTAAATTTCCAGATGAAATAAAAGATAAAAATCAATTACAAAGATTTTTAGGATGCTTAAATTATATAGCAGATTTCTTTCCCAAATTAAGACAAGAATGCTCTATATTATTTAATAGATTAAAAAAGAATCCAAAACCATGGACAGATGAACATACTCAAAAAATAAAATATCTAAAAGAAAAAATTAAATCATTACCATGTTTATGTTTACCTCATCCTAAAGCATTCATGATAGTTGAAACAGATTCATCAGAATTAGGATATGGAGGAATACTAAAACAAAAATTAGAAGAGTCAAAAGAAGAGTTAGTTAGATTTCATTCAGGAACATGGTCTGATCCTCAAAAGAATTATTCAACTATTAAAAAAGAAATTTTATCAATAGTTTTATGTATATCAAAATTTCAAGATGATTTATATAATAAGAAATTTTTAATAAGAATAGACTGTAAATCTGCAAAAGAGATTTTACAAAAAGATGTTCAAAATATAGTTTCAAAGCAAATATTTGCTAGATGGCAAGCTATTTTATCTGTATTTGATTTTGAAATAGAATTTATCAAAGGAGAAAATAATTCTTTACCAGATTTTCTTACTAGAGAATTCCTACAAGGACATGGATCGTGAATTGATGACTCAAATTGAAGAACGAGAATATACCAATTATTTGAGAGCTCAAAGGGATTCTCCCAAACTCCAAAACAAAGAAAAAGATATCCAATCCAGAGGGTATCAATATTTTGCCCAAACCAGCTATGGCAGACAGAGTATTCCAGCTCATCAAATTCCTAAATATGACACCATATACATTCGAAAAAGCCCTTACGCTACTATCACTCCCCAAGAAAGAGCCTTTCTTATTCAAAGAGAGATTCAGAGAAATACCATTCGCATCAAAGTTATGAAAAAAATCGAGAGAAGTGAGGAATTTATTCAGTATCACAAACAGCAAAATAAACAATTATCTGACCAACTTAAAGATATTGTTTATTAATATTGCAGGATTATGGATTCAAAAGCAGGAAATTCCAGGCCAAAGACTCCTCAAGATTATGAGATGAGTCTTACTCCTGTTACTCAAAACAGATTCCAAAAGAATCGAGAGAAGTGAGGAATTTATTCAGTATCACAAACAGCAAAATAAACAATTATCTGACCAACTTAAAGATATTGTTTATTAATATTGCAGGATTATGGATTCAAAAGCAGGAAATTCCAGGCCAAAGACTCCTCAAGATTATGAGATGAGTCTTACTCCTGTTACTCAAAACTGATTCCAACTTTTATCAGATTTTCCAGCATTGACTTACAGTCAAGCTGCTTGTACTTCTTTGGAGAGTGTTTTCTCACTAAAACTACTCTAGATCTTTTGTATTTTCAGTGTGCAAAAGTTGTTTGAAGATTCTGACCATACTCTATTTATAGGAGACCAACAAAGTGCTTCATTAATGCTTCCAACGGATAGAAAGTAGCTGAACAGTCAACTAGCCGTTGGAGAATCGGACGTCCGGTACTCCTGTTTTTTGCGTCCGACAGCAGGCAATGAGTTTGAAAAATTTTTTTCAATTCTATCAGACGTCCGGTGCAAGCTCTTTGTGCGTCCGACAGCAAACAAAGAGATTTGATAAATCATCTTGTTTCTATCGGACGTCCGGTGAAGACATATTCAGCGTCCGATGGTTTCGTCGACTTTGAAAGATCCTATCGGACGTCTGATGCTTACGTCCAATCGAGGTCAGTGATCCAGGAGGAATATCTTATTTCCTTCGGACGTCCGGTGGTGGAGTTTTTCATGCGTCCAAAGTTACGCAATGATTATCGGACGTCCGATCCAAGCGTCCGACAGCTTTCAGCAGCTTTTGTCCTTTTCAATTGCATTTGATCTTTGAATCTGATTTGCTTCACAACTGAAAATATTTCTTGAAGAGATATTAGTATTATCCATTGTTTTGTAAACATCAAAAGTTAGGGATCAAGGTCAACAACATACTTATGTCTTCTTCCCAAAAAAAAAAATAGAATGAGTCGCTGCATGTTGTAGTACTTTTTAGCATTAATTCTGTGTCTCAATTGGGTCTGTGTTGCTGCAAAATTGAACCATTTTGTGATTGCTGCTCAGCCTGCTCTTTAAATTGCTGGCTGTAGTTGTACTTTAGGCTCTGCCCTTTGAAGTTTTACATGAATCAGCACTTGTCTATGTTATGTGCTTGCTGCATCTCCACTTGGATATTGCTTATGCGTGAGTTGCTGGTGTTGTGCTCTATTAGTGAACCATAATCCTCCTCTGCTTATGCTTTGCCTTTAGCCTCTGTGAATGGGTAAGCAATAAGAGAGTTTCAAATATGCATATTACTTATTGTTGCAGAGATTGGATTAAATATACTTGTTCCACTGATTTTGAAGAGTTTATTGGTTCCCCTTTCCCTAATTCGCTACAGTTAGAAATGACAACTATCTTTTGAAGCTGAACTTGGTTTAATCAGACCAGCCCATAAAACTTTTATTGATGTATTTTTGAGGTCTTTTTTTATATTATATACAGCGAAACTAGTTTATTTCTGTTTCAAATACAAACATTTTTGCGTCTTGTCCCAAGTGTATTTTTTGGAACTTGGGCACCTTATGTAGTACCGTTTTATGTAAGTGCTACGGCTGTGGCTATTGTCTAGTCCTTTGAGCGGGCCCTTTGGAGCTACATGCCTAATGTGACTCGGCGTGCTTGGAAGGGTAAGGAGTAATTACAGTTCATCTAATTCTTGTGGTAAAGATCGATTCAATGAACTTTAAGATCGTGCATTTTACATATTTAATATAGCTTTGCAAAGGAGTAGGGGATTTAGCAATTGTTCTTCGAAGTCGGCTCAGGGAGAAAACGATTTGCAACTTTGCCTCACTAACTACTTCAAGGTTAGTTATAAGTGGTGGTCCTTTTTATTAGAATACGTGTCCCAAGATTGCATTTTGAACTTTTAGATAAGTAGAGGTCAGAGTTGTGCATTTTTTTAATTTGTTCGTCTATTTTTCTGGTTTCTCTGTCCTAAAGAAAAAAAAAATGAGTCTACCACGAGCGAAGTACCCAGAACGAAACATTTTTAAGCCAGAACATGAAATTGCCTATACCCACCATGCCCTGACTATGCATAGGAATGGGAAAATATCATCTCATAACATCGGGAGTCATGTCCTCCCCGAGGTTACTAGAATGCTCAATGAGACGTTCGGTATTTCATTCCCCTGCACCACTGTTTAGTCGAAGTACTATGTCCTTCAGAACCTGACTCGGCTTTACATTTCTTTCAAGAAGCGTGGCACTGGTATGGGTTGGGACTCAACAAACTACACATTCATGATGGACGATGAACAGTGGAAGCAGTTTCTTGAGGTCTGTTTACTCATGTTTTCCTTACTTTTTTGCCCCGTTCAAATTCAATTTTGCCCCCCTCCCCCTTTGATTTTCTATTCTCCCTTTGAAATGGTTAAGTCCCCTTAATATTTTTTATATATTATAATGCAGCCTCGATTTTTTAAGTTTTTGTTACAGCCTTCCATTAATCGTTTACTTGTGTTTTAATTTTTTGTAAGTGAATAGGGTCTACGATAAATTTTACGACCGATCATGCCATGTCTTCCATTTGCTCGAAAAAATTTTCATGAATCAAGGCGCGACTGGGGATTTCAGCGTTGGATATGAAGAATCACCCCTCAATTCGGCCGACGAGTTGGAAATGAAAAATGCTACTAGGCGTTCTAGGGAAAAGGGGGTTGTGGACGTCGATTCATCCGAGAAAGAGGTTCTCTTGGAGCCGGCGACTAGGAAAGGGAAAGAGAAAGTAAAGAAGGGCAAAGGAAAGTGCAAATCAGGTGACATGTCAACTGAGTCCTTCTTCGTACCATCGTTCCCCCAGTTCCAGCAGTACGTCCGTGTTCTAGACAGCATTAAGACACATCTGAGTTGCAAAAAGAGTAGTAGCCTGTCTGGTTCAGTCTCTTCAGCTTCGAAAAGTAAAAATCCTCCTAAAGATGCTGATGAGGAGCTAAAAGTTGCCATGGACGACCTCTGCCCTCTTCACCTGGACATAAATGTGCACTTGAAGATGGCCAATCTCCTCCGATCCAAAGAGGAGCATATCATTTGGTTCACCTGCAAGACAGACACTGACCGTTTTGCATTCGTGAGACATCAAGGGTTCCTTCCCCCCGTATAGATGCTCATAGCATCCGAGTTGTGGTCTAGTCAGCCTGCTTGCTTCCGTTTATGTCCCCGAACGTCCATTTTTCTGTTATGTTGTCGAGATGTAGTTTGAGTTTGGAAACTTTGCGGTTGATTGTTTCACAGTACCTCTCAAGAGTTTATTTATTTTTTCTGATATTTAATAATTGCCTTATGTGAACAAGGGATTCGGAATTTGGTAAAAGTGCTTTTAATTTATTTCTTCCATGCTTGCTCTCATTGATATAGTTTCATAAGCAGGATAGCTACTCAATTATGAGTACGATGGAGATAAATTATTAATGCCTTTTGTCTTAACATCTCCCAAGTTGGGCAATTCTAATTCTTCAGTTTACTATGTAAATCGTTAGGACTTTACAACTATCATGCCGTTTGTTGCATGAGAGTTCATAAATTGCAGCATTTTTCGCAGCAAAATATGTTTTTATCTACACGTCTTGGTACACATGAACTTGTTATTTAGCTCAGTTTCTCTTAACTATTGGTTTATATTTCATTAGAGGCAAGTTTGTTAACTGAATATGCTAAATGTCAGTTGATTCATGAGTGATTTTGGCATTATTTTTTAACCTTTTGGATCCTAAATGTGCAAGGTATCGCATTGAGTTTTGGCATACTTAAAAGTGGTAGCAACGGGATGGATAACCAGGAGCACATTTAGGGCGAACACCTGGACGACGAAACAGACGATATTGATCTGGACAACATCCTTGTGGCAGTTGTACTCCTAGGTCTCATGTTTGTTGACCCGTACTTCAGTCATGTCCCCAGAAGAAGAAGAGTCTGAAATAGTGCGCTCTCGAGGAGGGACTATGTAATTGGGTTGATAAATGAACATGAAAGTAGAATTATTGAAAACATGCGCTTGGATGTTCCCTAGTTCCTGCAGCTATGCAATTTACTAGTTCAGCGTGGTTATTGGCATGCATATCCATCTCATAGGGTGGGGGTTCATGAGTCTATTGCTTTAACCCAATGTGCTTGAGGTTCAGCGTGGTTATTGGCATGCATATCCATCTCATAGGGTGGGGGTTCATGAGTCTATGCTTTAACCCTAATGTGCTTGAGCCATGATGAGCGGCACCGGATTCTAGCCGAGCGCTTCCAGCATTCAACGGAGATGATTGATCGGCATGTTCGTCATGTCCTACGAGCCTTGGTTCAGCTCCGTCGCGATCTTGTTTGGCCCAGAAATCTGGATAACACTCACTCCAAGATTTTGAACAATGCATTGTTTATGTCGTGGTTCTGGGTATGTAACAACTGAAATCCTATGTTATATCTGGTTTATTTCTTAAGTGCTTTAGATTTATTTTAAAAAGAGAGGAAATGTATATAGGACTGTGTCGAAGCAATAGATGGGACCCACGTCTCCGTTTGATACAGAGCAGAGATAAGAGAGAGATACAGAAATCGGCACAGTGACTTGTCCCAAAATGTGCTTGCTGCTTGCGATCATGATATGCGATTTGTCAATATTCGAGTTGGTTGGGAAGGTAGTGCCTATGACGCCCGAATTCTCTAGAACACCTTACTAGATCCGAATTCGGGCTTTCCAATGCCACCTCTCTGTATGTAAGTTTGGACATGTTTAATGCCTTATTTTGAACTTTAGACCCCAAGAAGCAGTTACGGCATTAGCAAATTGTTTCAAATTTACTGGTTTATGCGTTAAGTTGTTCCTTTATAGGTAATCAATAAACAGACATACATGTGTTTTATGTTGATTATCAGGGAAATACTATGCTGTGGATGCTGTTTACACTAACATGCCGGGTTTTATGGCACCATTTTGGGGTGCACAGGGCAAGCACCATGTGCGGGCAGCTAAAGCTCTGTTCAACAGGCGGCATTCATCGGTTAGAAATATTATTGAGCGTATATTTGGAGTTCTTAAGAAGTGTTTTTCAATACTCAAAGGTCCAATACAGAACTACCTAATAGCTATTCAAAATAATATTGTGCTAGCATGTTGTACTTTGCACAATTTTATGTGCGATTATGTGCCAAATAATGAGTATTTCAACGAAGAAATTGCCCTCGAAGCTTTTGCAGATGCACAGATAGCAAGGAATCAAGTGCAGTCGGGCCAACCCATCGATATGTTGCATCAAGGTATAGAAAACTGGAACGAAGATTGGCGGGCAATAGCGGCACATCTGTATCTCAATGCGCATAACTAGCAACAACTGTAAGGCCCTTGTTCGATAGGTCGAACAAGGCACAAGTTTATTAGTCTTCTTGTAATTAATGTTGCATTTTGTGTTTTATTGATGAATTTGTGTTCTAAATGTACTGTAACGATGACGTCAATCGGTAATCTTACATTCGGCAACTCGAACACGAAATTAGCCATATTTGATTCAGTTTATCAAATCAGTTGTATCATAGCTTTATGAAGGGGATTTTGCCATTAGGATGTTCGCAAATTCTTATCTATATATTCGTTCAGGGACCTTTTTGCCATACTATACTAATATGAACTGCTACTTTTGGAAAACTCAAACTAAGCCAATACTCGACATATCCGCATTAGCAGTCCCAAGATATTGGCCAATTGCATGACCGGAGGCGTAGAGCGAACCATATGCATGCCCAAATTAAACATGCAAAGTGGTTTTTTCAAATATAGCTCCATCCAAACACTTGTGTTTTTAAAAAATAGTTTTTCAAATACAACAATCCAAATGACAATAGTATTATTTCAAAAATTGCTACAGTAAAATATTTGAAAAACACCTCAAAAAACGGGGAATCGAAATGCAACCATTGAATTCTAACTAATTCCGCGGTTGATAGTCATCTTTATGCAACTTTAGTAAATTAGCCATGACTTGGTATGAAAAAGTTGAAATTGAATGCCATTAGTTGCATTTGAAACTAGACTCAGAGATCTTTCCAATGGTATAAAATCTAGACTCTTATTCATTTTCTATAAATATAAAAAAATTTATAAATCTGGCTAAAAATCGAAAGCTATATAGCTTAGAATTGAAGAATTGCAGTGGCTTACAACTAAATTTAGGCTAAATTATGATCTGAATTCTAAGATATGCCTTCTAAAGATTTTCAACCCTTCGATTCTAGCTTCTAATAGTACCAATTTCATAGTTTTTCGACGAGTATAACTTGAGTTGTGTTGGTTTAATTGAACACTATCGCTGTTGAATATCTTGAGCAAGCAGCCTTGCTTGGAGTAGCCTATTTTGATCAATTAGTCCTGCATCTTATTACCTTTTAAGTATACTAAAATATCCTACAACTGAATTATTATTGTAGAGAAAGACAAAAGAGACATTTCGGTGACTTTTGATCGGAACTAAAGTTATCCACATAATGGGTAAGTGGATCTATCATGTCTCTGTGATTTTTTTAAAATATCTTTATAAAAAATTTTATTTGCTAATTGTTATGGAGGAAAATATTTTATTACATTAAATTGGATTGAACATATGTAATTGATTGATAATTATGTGCCATTGATTGAGTTGTACTACATGTTTAAAGGCAATTTTTATATGATATTTGGACATGTTGGATTTGTTGAAACAAATAAAGGAAGCGAAAAGGTTTCATAATTGCTACATTTAAATATCAGTATAGTCCTGACACGAAATATAATAGTAAATGAATGGCCCTGCCACAGATTAAAATATTGACCATAGTAATTATTTAGAGTTATGTTTTCAATCGATATATGACCTCACCACGAAAAATAATAGTGGTATTTAATGGCATTGTCACATGATATAATATAGACCAAAACTTTTTATTTAGATGAAAACAAAGTGAAAAGATAGAAGATTCCATGAATTATAATTAAAGAATAATAAACTATGAATTTATGCATAGTTATGCATTGTACATGTAATATTCATGTAATGTGCTAATTGTAATTGAATTTTAAGAAATGGTTTTATTAAATATTATATGTAATATTAATATACTCGATTTAGTAGAGGTATATTTGGGTTACTTACTGAGCAAGCTGATCCTCAACCCACTTAATTTTTCTCTCCTACAAATAAGGATCAGTCCTACAATAGATTGAAAATTAATTTTGATTAGACTATCTTTCTAGAGTTGAATTTTATAAAATTGTAACCTGTATAACTTTTGTATCCTAATAATGTATATATGTTGAGAGTTTAGTGTAACGTATTGTGTGAGTGATTCTATATATGAAACTTTTGTAAATATATTCCAAGGTTTATGTTATTATTGGCTTATAAATACAAGTTCAACAGATGGCTTTGTATCCCTTTGGGAGGATATGCTAGTGTTGCACTTCAAATAATAAGTTAAATATTTGTATATATAGTTATTGGATTTGGGGTGTGACATTTAGTGGTATCAGAGAAAAAAATTAGAGATTTGGTTAAAATTGTAGACACCAAATTTTTATTTTTATTCTATTTATTATTTTTTTGTTTTAATTTATTTTTGTTTTAATTATCAGCTATTTTTACTTACTAATTTCATGATTTTATTTTAAACATTTCTTTAGCATTTTAGATACCAATTTTTTTTTATTTTAGCTTTATTTGTTATTATTTTCATTTTTATTGATTAAATTCGTTTATTATTCATTTCTTGCTTAATTAGTGGCTTAATTTTTATTTTTATACATTTTTAGTATTAAAATTTATCAAAAAAAGAAAAATTATTCACAAAAATATGCTTTAATCTTTTTAGATTCAATTTATGGAAATTTTGTTGCAAATTAGCCTCAATTATAAATTAATACTGTTCGTTTACTTAAATTAATTGAAATCTAGTTAAAAAATAAAAGGAAAAATCATCAATTTCAAAAATTATTTTTAGCATTTTATTTGACTTCTGTTGCTGTTGTTTTATTTCAATTTGTTGTTATGAATTTTATTTCCTTATTATTGTTGGTAATTAAGTTTAAAAAAAAAGAGAACGCCATTTCCTTCAATTCTTTGCTTCGGCCAATATCAGAAATGGAGTTGCGTTTTTTATCCGTTCTTCTTCATTTTTTTACCTCCATTGGATTGCCGTAGTACAGGCCATTTGGCCTCCATCCAGAAATGCTAAATTCTTGTTTGCCAAGAATCATCAAACGGCTTAAAAAATAGATGAAAAATGGAGTTCATCTGCATCGTCCAGCCGAGGGTTGGAGGGTTTAAAAGGAAGAGGCAGTGAGGTTTTAGAAAAGGGGAAGCAAATATGACGGCTGAAGGAAGGTTTTAGAGAAAATCTGGAGTGACGGTAGAGAAAATAGAGCTTCGAGGGCCAAGAGAAAAGAAAGAACTATAGAAAAACAGAGAGAGTTACGGGCTTGGGGGAAAGAACGAGAACAAGAAAAAGGAAAGCTACGGGAGACATAAAGAAGGAGAGATTAAGAGAAGGTGAAGGTTTTTTAAGAAGAAGAAAACCAAGAGAGTAAGGGAAGACAAAGTAAAAGGGCGTCGGAAAGAAAAAACCAGCGGCGAAGGGAAGAAACGGCATCGGAAGGGCATAGCTTTGGGCATCAACTTGGTCTGCTGCCAATTTTTCCTTTCTTACAGTAAAAGCTCTTGCCTTTTCCTGGTGTTTAGGTCTTAATATTAAGATGTCATTTCTGGTTTCTGTGAGAGGAGTCTCGATCAGTTTCTAATTGTTCGAAGTTTGTAAATATATTCTCCATCATCCCGTGGGTTGTTGTTTGCTTTTACCTTGCGTTGGTTTTGTGTTTTACAGCCTCAAAGATGATGTCTTTTGCTATTTATTTGTATGTTAAGCATGTTAATGCTTAGGATTTGTTTGGATCTGTCGTTTAGACTTTATTATTAGGTTGTGGATGCTGAATGAACCCAAAAAGAGATTATATTAAAAACCCATGAATTGAAGAAGAAAATTTTTGAGAAAAGATTGCATTTTGGGACTGATTTTGGTATGTTTGGACGTTGAATGTTGTTGTTTCTCTGGCTTAAGAGCAAGGTTTTGATGCTTGGTAAAGATGTTAGTTGGGAATGGATAGATGCATCTACATGCTGCTAACAATACTAGGATGAAGTTTAGTAGGTTTTGATTAATGAGCTTGACTTAAAAATGAAAAATTTGTTTGATGTTTGGGTGTCTGTTGCCATGAAAATGGAAATGAAAGTTTGCATGGGTTGAGCTGCAAAGTCATAGCAGAACCTTGTTGCAGGAGTGGGCTGTGATTCAGCCGAAGTTAGCAACTTGTGTTTGCTAGTTACTTCAGCTGAAATCAGTAGCTCAAGATGTGTTTTTTTTTTCCATTCTGAATATGCATAGTCTCTCCCATTTCCTCTCACTTTGAGGTCAATGTCTGAGTGTGAGTATACTTGCAGTGTTAGATGGGGTAATGTCTGATAGTTCTCCCTTTTCTTATCATTTCACTCCTATAATCTGGTTCTCCTCCTATAATCAGTAGCTCAGGAAATGTCTTCTATTTTTGCCGTGAGAACTTTATGCTTTCTTATGTTCTGCTACCACCAGGTGGATTTGGTTTCATTACCTTATTTGTTAGTTAATCTGATGTTTGAAAGAGGTAATTGAATGATTGATAGTGAGTTCATTTCTTTTGGTCTAAGCTGTAGATGTTTTGGTACGAATGCCACGTGAGTTGAAGCTGCAAAAAAATTGCAGCAGAACAAAAAGCTATTGCATTCTTTTCCTGTTTTCTTTTCTTCCACGATAGCCCACAAATGAGTTTTGTCATCTAACTAGTTTGTTAATCTTATGTTGGAAAGAGGAAATTGCATGAGTATGGTTGAGGAAGAAAAGAAAGATTTCTAAAGTATAGAAAATAAGTGGCAGAGATTTGTTTCCTTCGTGGTTTGCATGGGATTTGCATGAAAATCTTCCAATAATTGCATTCTAACCCCTTATTCTTTGTCTGATTCTACTATGGACCAAACAATGGGAAAAATCAATCAAATTGACCCCTCAAACTTTCTTTTTCCTTTCAATTGAGTCCTAATTTTGTGAATATGGGCTGTTTAGTTAATGCTTTTACTGATTCAATTTCGTATTTACGTGATTATTTGTGATGCCTTGACATTTTCTTTGTTTTTGGAGGAAAAATAAGTAAATTCGTGTCATTAGGGTCCCAACTGAAGGAAGATACACTCTATCCCTTATTTTCACTTTATTTGACCCTATGTGCATTTATGTGATTTTATGTGTTTAGTTACATGCCTTTTGAATGTTTTATTTCGTTTCTTTGTATGTTTTATTTATTGCAATTTTTCAATATTTATTCCATTTTAATTATTTAAAAGGCATTTAAATGCCGAGTTGTAATAGTTAGGGTTCAAGATCTGTATTTAGATAGGATATGTAATAGTTAGGAGTTCATTTATTTTTTATTCCTCTCCTCCCTTAGATTGTAATTAGGGCCCCCTAATGTAATAGTCAGGGTTTTATTCATTTTTTTGTATATTTTTGCATGTCTATGTGCTATGTGTTATCGCTTTCTTAGGATTTGCATCTAGATATCATGCCTATATGCTATGTGTTTTATGTGATTTATGTGTTTATTTGATTTTATTAAACTTTACATGATTTATTTAGTAATAATTAATATGTAACATGTTATCACACTAGTCCAACGCTAGTTGTGATCCATTTCTCGATATCACACTAGTCCAACGCTAGTTGTGGCGCTTTTTCTGATTTTTTCACTAGTCCAATGCTAGTGAGAATTCATAGATGGGGGTTAGTCCAACGCTAGACCCTTAGGAGCCCTACGAGCGTTAGATCATGATCGTGTGGTAAAATCACTTCATCTCATGCATATTTTACTTTCTAAGGTTTTTTATCATGTTCGCATGTTCCCCTTATACATATAACTCTTTCCCCTCATTTCC
Organism: Coffea eugenioides; assembly: GCF_003713205.1. Taxonomy (NCBI): domain Eukaryota; kingdom Viridiplantae; phylum Streptophyta; class Magnoliopsida; order Gentianales; family Rubiaceae; genus Coffea; species Coffea eugenioides. The sequence goes on from NC_040037.1 coordinate 20,700,350, forward strand.
TCTGTATATATATATCCCCTATCCCGTATTCCCTCCTATATTTATATTTTTCCTATTTTATATAATCTTATGTGTGAGACATGACATTAAATTTGCATTTCATATAGGAAATATTAGAGATAGGTTAGTACATTTGCTTGATTAGATTAGGGAAAACCCCTTGAGTATGGGATATGGACGAGTTTGGTTTTCTAACCTTAACACGCTCATATTCCCTCTGTTAAAGGAAAAATTGAGTCACGAACATTAGTTCCCCGTACCCGACATGATGCATTCCTTTAGAACATGTATATTTGTATCATTATGATTATTTTTATTACTTTCCTTTTCTTTTCTTAGAGTCTCATATTTTTGCATTTATTCGTGACTTCTTCGAAAGGTCTTTATTGGGCATTACAATTAATGTGATTGGTACCAAATAAGTTTTGAAGATACATTTCCTCCCTCCAGAATAAGCACAAAGACCACAGTCAACCACCAAAAGAAGACAGGGGACCACAATCAACAATTACTACTCAATATGCATAAGCCCAATAGCAAAGAGGGACCACAATTACTCCACCAAACAACGACAAGGCAACAAACACAAAAATACCCCACTGGCGTCACTTGGCAGACAACAATAAAGAAATAGATCCAACACCCCACAAATTGGAATATCAGTTAATAATAGTCAACAACCGGCGAGTTACTGACCACTTGTACCAAATATCAGATTCACCAGAGCCCGCAGATGCCTCCCCCCAAGATAGATAATAAATAAAAGGTAGATATGAGATCTCTCACTTTCAGATAGCAATCAAATGGTCCCCCGATAAAACTACTAATTATGTCAACCCAATAAGAAGCAAAAATTCAGCAATAAAAAGTCCCCTATCTAAGTCACCAGTGCAAAAAGAGAGAGATAGGGGTACCACTTTTGTTCCTATGCTAGAGTTGACCGTGGGAGGGACATACGGCGAACCGGCAAGACGCGCGCGCGCTGCTAGGCTGCGGAAGGCTGGACTCGCATGCACTACTGCGCCCGCAGGAGTTCGACTGCACACGGAAGCAAAGGCGCGCGCGGTAGGGCTGCCTGTGGGCTAGAGCAGCGCACTCGTGCGGCTGCTAAGGACTAGGCGTGTGCTGGGGGGGTCCGCGCGCTGGGGCGATGCTCGCGCACGGGTAGGCTGTCGCGTGTTTGAGTTGTGCGCAGAGGGTGCGCACTGCTGGGGGTCGCGCGCGCGGCTGACGAGCAACGTCGGCTACGCGACGGCGGATGAACGGCTGTGTCAGCAGATCTAGGCGGCGGCGAGATGGGTCTGTTGGGCCACTGCTGCGTGCGCACAGGTTGAGAGAATGGAGCCCGCGATGGAAAGAGAGAGAAAGGTGGGCAGCGGATAGCGACGATGATGGTGGCGGCGGGCGGCGGATCTTCGAAGGTGGCAGCGGACGGCGACAAGAAAAGGAAGAAAAAGTACTCAAACGTAGACAAAATAAATTGGGAAGACATCGGGCAAGATCAGACAAAGAAGAAGAAAAAGTGGAAAAGTAGGGTTTTGGTCAAATTTTTTTTTTTTTTTTACTTACGTTATCCGAAGGGTTGGAAGGTATGGGCGCCTTGGAGGCTGTAGTTTTCTGACCGTCGCATCTTGACAAAGTCCAAAAGAGTTCCTTCCAGGGCGTGGGCACGTCTTGGAACCCCTAGTCTTCTGTTCATCACCACCAAAACAATCAAAATAGAAAAATAGAACTGAAAAATGGCCAAGTAATGAAAAATGACCACAACTGATACTGTAATCCTTGGGTTACCTCCCAAGCAGCGCCTTTCTTTAATATCTTTGGTTAGACACGGCCATCAGCTGTTTAGACCTCACGACTTGGGTTATCAAGAGATATAACTCCACTTGCTCACTATTAAACCCTTCATAATAAGGGTTAAGACGGTGACCATTGACTACGAACTTCTTCTCCGTCTTCAGAATCTAGATTTCCACTGCACCATAATGAAAGATATTAGAAATGACAAATGGACCAATCCAACGCGAACGCAACTTATCCGGAAAAAACTTAAAGTCTTGAATGATAAAGGAGAACTTTTTGCCCTACGACAAATGACTTCCTTGAGACTTGTTGGTCACGGAAGATTTTGCTCTTCTCCTTATAAATTGCTGAATTCTCATAGGCTTCATTCCTTAGTTCTTCCAACTCTTGTAATTGGAGTTTTCTATGTCCTCCGACATCCATAAGATCCATATTATACCGCTTAAGCGCCCAAAATGCTCGGTGTTCAAATTCCACAGAGAGGTGGCATGGCTTCCCAAAGACTAATCTGTATGGAGATATTCCAATCGGCGTCTTATACGCGGTGCGGTAAGTCCAAAGAGCATCGTCCAACTTCAAACTCCAGTCTTTTCTATCAGGCCGCACCATTTCCTCCAGAATTTATTTAACCTTCCTATTCGATACTTCGACCTGACCACTCGTTTGTGGATGATAGGGAGTGGACACTTTGTGGAACACGCCATACTTACGAAACAAAGCCGCAATCGTTTTATTGCAAAAATGGGTGCCCCTGCCACTGACTATAGCTCTTGGCATTTCAAAACGGACAAAAATGTTAGATTTAATAAATTTTGTAACCACTCTCGAATCATTAGTCTGGGTGGCCTTTGCCTCCATCCATTTGGAAACATAATCGACAGCAAAGAGAATGTATAAAATCCAAAATATGAGGGAAAGGGACCCATAAAATCTATATCCCAGACATCGAAAACGTCAACAAATAATATAGGGGTCTGACTCATTTGGTCTCTACGAGAAATATTTCCTACCCTTTGACACTTATCGCAAGATTTGCAGAACAAATATGCATCCTTAAAAAGAGTAGACCAATAAAAACAGCTTTCTAACAACTTACGAGCTGTTCGTTTTAGCCCAAAGTGCCCCCCACATGCAAATGAATGACAAAAAGTCAAAATGGAATGGTACTCACCGGCACTTACACACCTCCTTATTACTTGATCCGAGCATTGCCTCCACAGGTAAGGGTCATCCCAAATATAATATTTGGTGTCACTTCTTAACTTATCTCTCCTCGCCTTTGGCCAACCTGAAGGCAATTGATTCGTTACCAAAAAATTTACAATGTCAGCATACCAGGGTACCGATAAATCAATGGCTAGCAATTGCTCCTCGGGAAATGACTCTCTCAACGGCAGATCCTCCTTATTTGTGAGCATCCGGCTCAAATGATCAGCCTCCAAATTCTCGGCTCCGCTCCTGTCCTTGATCTCTAGATCGAACTCCTGCAGAAGCAAGATCCACAGGATTAGCCTTGATTTTGCGTCCTTTTTCGCCAACGGGTACCTCAAGACTGCATGATCAGAGAAAATAATTACTTTAGCACCCAATAAATATGATCTAAATTTTTCTAGTGCAAAAATAACAACCAGTAATTCCTTCTCCGTCGTGGAGTAATTAAGTTGGGCTCCGCTCAATACTCTCGATGCATAGTAGATCACGTGCGCCGCCTTGCCTATTCTCTGTCCCAACACGGACCCTACGGCATAATCGCTCACGTCACACATTATTTCAAACGGCAGGCTCCAATCTGGGGGTTGAATGATGGGCGGTAACGTCAACGACTCCTTCAATTTATCAAAGGCCACTTTGCATTCATGGGTGAAATCAAATGTCATGTCCTTTTGCAGCAATTTGAACAGGGGTGCTCCTATCTTTGAAAAGTCTTTGATGAACCTCCTGTAAAATCCTGCATGACCCAAAAAGGAACGTACTTTCCGTACACATACACGGTAAGGTAGAGCAGAAATAAGATCTATTTTAGATTTGTCTACCTCTATTCCTTTAGCCGATACAACGTGCCATAAGACAATACCATACTCTACCATAAAGTGACACTTCTCCCAGTTAAGAACCAAGTTAGTTTCTATGCACCTTTTCAGAATTAAAACTAGATTATCAAACCAGTCATCAAAACTATCCCCGTATACGCTAAAATCATCCATGAACATCTCGATTATTTTTTCTATATATTCTGAGAAAATACTTACCATGCACCTTTGAAAAGTTATTGGAGCATTGCAAAGATCGAAAGGCATCCTACGGTAAGCAAACGTACCAAATGGGCAGTGAACATGGTCTTTTGCTGGTCCTCTGGTGTTATCGCGATCTGAAAGTACCCTGAAAAATTATCCAAAAAACAATAGTAAATACGACCAAATAATTTTTCTATCATCTGATCAATAAAAGGGAGAGAAAAATGGTCTTTTTTCGTCACAAAATTTAGCCTCCGGTAGTCAATGCACTGACGCCAGCCAATAGCTTTCCTAATCGGAACCATGTCACCCTCCTGATTCTCCTCTACAATCACTCCTGCTTTTTTCGGGACCACTTGGACGGGGCTCACCCAAGGACTGTCCGAAATAGCAAAGATAATCCCCACCTCTAAGAGTTTAAGTATCTCATTTTTTACAACTTCCATCATCAGGGGATTCAACCTCCGTTGTGCCTGTTTTACTGGTTTCGCATCATCCTCGAGCCTTATCCGGTGCATGCATATGGACGGGTTTATCCCTTTGATATCTGCTATGCTCCACCCGATCGCCTCCTTATGATCCCTAAGGAGTCGCATCAGTCTTTCCTCTTGACTTGGAGATAAGTGTGCGGAAATGATTACCGAAAGCGTCTCTCGATTTTTCAGAAATGCGTACTTCAGATGTCTCGAGAGAGACTTTAATTCTAATTCCGGTGCCTGCACAACTGATGGCAATAATTTTGTATGAGTTTCTGACATAAAAAGAGAAGTAAACTCATACGTTGGAGGGATGGTTGGAAGTGAATGTAAGGCTCAACTGCATGGTGTAACTCATCCCTCATGTCCACATTAGGAGTTACTCCCAACTCGAGATGCTTGACCAATGTCATTTTCAGTGCGTCTTCACCATCCAATTCGAAAGTTTCCTGTACAATGGGCTCAAGAACACTCAATGCAAAAACTGAGTTAGACTCCTTTGGGTACTTCATCGTCTAAAAAATATTAAAGTTTATAGTTTTGCCATCAAACTCCATTGATAAAGTTTCCTCATTCATATCTATTTTAGTCCTGGCAGTGCTAAGAAACGATCTACCTAACAAAATAGGTGACGGATTTAACGACTTTTCATCTCCCATATCCAGGATATAAAAATCTATGGGAAAGACTAATTTATTTACCTGAACCAAAACATCCTCAACTAGCCCCTCTGGGTAGGCATTGGTGCGGTCGGTTAGTTGGATTATAATGGCCGTTTCTTTTAATGGCTCAAGATTCAGGGACGCATAAATGGTTTTTGGCATCACGTTGATTGACGCCCATAAATCCAACATAGCTCTCCTGATCGGTGTATTTCCTATCTTACAAAGGATGGTAAATATACCTGGATCCCCACATTTGGGTGGGAGTTTTCTTTGGAGTATGGCTGATACATTTTCTCCTACCGCTACTCTTTCATCCCTTCTCAACTTTCTCTTATGGATGCACAAGTTATTGAGAAATTTCGCGTATTTCGGTACGTGCTTGATTGCATCCAACAAAGAGATGTTGATCTCCACTTTTCGGAACACGTCCAGGATCTCTTTCTCTTTCTCCGCCTTCTTAGATTTCTCTAACCTGCATGGAAAAGGAGATAAATTAGATTTAATAGGAATTGATGGAGCAAGAGTTATCTTAGGGTCTCTATGAATGTGCCCTTCTTCTTCAATATATTTTTCTATCTTCTCCTCACTTTTGCTTTTCGAATTTACCAACTTAGGTCCCTCTACCTCTTTGCCACTCCTTAATGTCATGGCACTTACATTCTTGAGATTTGCCACGGGTTGTGATGGCAATTTCTCATAAACGTGGGACTCCAGACGATTAATGGCTGTTGCCATTTGACTCATTCGAGTCTCCATGTCTTTCATGCCTGCTTTGATGTCCTGCTGGAATTGAGTAGTGCTCGCGACTAGGGTCCTAGTCTCCTGCTGGAGCTGAGTGATAGTCGTGGGCAAGTTCTTGACAATCTCCTCCAAGAAACTTCCTGAGTTGGAGAACGAGAGTTGAGACTTTTGTTGCCAAGGTTGCTAAAATCCTGGTGGGCAATTGGAGAATGAATTCTGTGGCCTATTACCATAGCTAAAATTGGGGTGATCTCTCCAACCCGGATTGTACTTGTTGGAGTATGGGTCGTACTGCTTACGGGGCGCGGGCACGCCTCCAACCATGCTCACTAATTCAGCCCATTCTCTTGCAACATAGGGTATGAGTCAGTGGGGTGGTCCATATTTGTGCTGATTCCAGAGGCCTTTGCTTGGTGCCCATTTCCCACAGCTAATCGTCGAACAAAGGAAGTCAGCTCCAATAACTGCTGCTGAATGGACGACGTCTCTACCTCATTAACCCTACGGGTAGGGTTACTCTCACGGAAATCAAACTGTTGAGAATTTTTCGCCATTGATTCAATAAGTAGCCATGCTTCCCTTGGTGTCTTGTTCGCCAACCCTCCCCCACTCGCAGCATTAATGATACTCCTATCGGACGCTTGGAGTCCCTCATAGAAGTATTGGATCAATAGTTGTTCACTAATTTGATGCTGTGGGCATCTAGTGCACAACTTATTGAACCTCTCCCAACAGTCGTATAGGGATTCTCCAGGGTACTGTTTAATGCTGCATATCTCTTTCCTTAGACTTGCAGCCCGGGATGCAGGGAAGAATTTTTCCAAAAATTTCTTCTTAAGTTTGGCCCATGTTGTGATACTACCTGCAGGTAGGTAGTATAACCAATCATTTGTTGCATCCTTGAGGGAGAAAGGAAATGCCCTGAGTTTGATCTGCTTCTCAGTAATTTCTAGAGGTTTCATACTGGAGCATACCACATCGAACTCCTGGATGTGTTTATGAGGCTCCTCACCTGAGAGGTCATGGAACGTGGGTAGGAGGTGAATCAATCCTGACTTCAATTCGAATGAGGTATTTTCAACCAAAATTGAAAATATGATGCACAAAGGTTGTTGGGGCAATTCAGGAGCAGCCAACTCCCTTAGTGTTCTTGCATTCGCCATAGGGACGTCCTCTTGGCCTGGGTCACTTAAATTTTCACCACTCAAATTTGTTGACTCGACTTTTTGATTCAGTCTCTGAGATGCAGTGCTAGATTGCTCCTCTCTGAGTTGTCTAGTTTCTTTTCTAGTTTGGCGTGCAGTCTTCTCTACTTCTGGATCGAAAATCAATTCGTCTGTACAAGAAAAACGAGGCATAAACTAGAAAAAATGCCAGACAAATTCAGAGAAAATAACTTAAAAAAAACAAAATTAACCAAAACACCGTTCCCCGGCAACGGCGCCAAAAATTGACAGGTGCCGAACCTGTACAATAATAATTACTAAAAAGTCCCAATTACCACCACAATTAATTATAGAACAAATTCAAGTACTAGAGTAGGAACCCTAAGTGTGCAATGAGTTACTTGATTCACCCTGTTCCCGAAAGGTTTGCTTGATCCGATATACCAGACTTGTCTATAAGAATATTAAATTTGCATACAATAGCAAGTAGAGTCGATTCTACAGGGAACGGGCAGGAAGTTATTTCTTTCAAAGTCAATAGAATAAAATTGGGGGATAATTAATGCGATGAAAATAAAAATAAAAATAACAAAATTCAAAAGCTAACTCACCAAGTACAATTTACTTAAAAATAGCAATTAATAAAATTCTACTCAAATGATCAACTTTTCTGGCACGGTCCAATTAAATGTTCATCGATACAAAGATATTTCATCCATTCGTCACTAGGTTGGTTATAGTTATCAATAAGTTCTGACAACCAGTTCTTTCTTATTTTTTCGACAGTCAAGGTACGACCATTGACTGCTTCTCTAACTAGAAAATAACCCTAGGTACGACCGTAGGAATTTAATTATCCAATTGCATTAAAACTAAAAAAAACCCAATCCTAACCAATAAACATGCTAAGAGGGTTTATTTAAACCAGATCTTACATTTCCCCAACATAAAATCAATTATGGTGGTTGCCACTAGTTGTCAACGAAACGAATAATTACGGATTCAATTTAATTAACGTGACAGTAGGCTATTTTATTAAATTAAATATCCGACCGTTGATACTCAATTAATAAAATAACCATCAACAATTAATCTAGAAAACGCACGAATAGCGACAAGTTGAAAGAAATAATGAAGACTCGATTAGATCTCATAGATATTATGTACCGCGCCTTCGCGTCGACCGTTGGGTAGAGGAGAAAACTAGCCGCTCTTCATCGTGTTGATTTCGCGTGATTTAATTGAATTCATTCAATTAATTACCGAAAAATTGAGAAAAGTGAACCAACGAAGGACGAAGAGAAAGTCTCTTAATCCCTTTTCTTATTTCTTGTCCGTACTGGGACGAAGTCGAAAAGAGTCTCACGAAATTTATCAAAAGCCAAAGCAGAGAGAGAATCCATCTACAGTAAAGGAAACGAAAGCTAAACTATTAAGCCCACGTGATTCTGGCTTTTACTCCTGTTTGCAGCCGAAAAAGAAAAAAGACAAACGTCTGACAGCTCTTCCAAAAGAAAACTAAAGCTCTCCTCTTTATTGATCGTGAATCTGGTTTTTTTCCTTCCTCTTGTAGCGCCGCCAGGGAGTTCCCCACAAAAAGGTCCGTAGCAAAGCTTTTCTTTTTGGAGTTTTAATCCCATGCCCCTCACGGTTTACGTGGACCCCCTTTCTTGATTGGTTCTGCTGCTATTAATCCCGCGGGTTCGGCTTTTAGGTGTAACTCTTCAGTTTTTGGCGTGGGCACGCCATGAAGCAGAGAGTCGTCTGAAAATTTGTCTCGTGAAAGCACTTTTCACACCAACCACCTACAATTCATACAAATATGAAATATGAGTAGAATCTCAATACTTAGCATAGTAAGTAGCCAAAATTAGGACAAGATAACAGCGTAAAATGTGCCCAATAATTGCTCTATCACTCATATTTTTGCATTTATTCGTGACTTCTTCGAAAGGTCTTTATTGGCCGTCACAATTAATGTGATTGGTATCAAATAAGTTTTGAAGATACATTTCCTCCCTCCAATATCATCCTAGGTCTAGGGTTTGCATTCATATAATACATCCAAATGTGATAAATTTTTAGGTTAAAAATAAGAAAATATTTGATTAAATCACGCAACTAGTCTTGATTAGGTCGAAAGGGTGCCTCGAATTTTTATCCTTACTTTCCTTTTCTTCAAATGTGACTCCCAAATACCTTCTTTGATTTTCGTAGACTTAGGAGTCGTTTAAAAAGGGTTTTCTATAATTTTATCTAAAATTTCATTTTTAGGTGACTTAGTACACCTTAACTCTATACCAAGTGGCGACTTCGATTTTTATTCAAAAACCCTTTTTAAACTAAAATTTGGGTCAAAATCGTCGCACTTTCAAACCCCTTTTAGGCCCATGTCATTTTCTTTATTTATTTTCTCAAAATTCAAAAATTCATTATTTTCATTCAAAATAAATCCAAAAACTCATTTTTCCAAACTATTTACTATTTTTCTTATTATAAAAATGGGGCGCGACAAAAATATCATGCATGAATTGTCTATTATAATACGTTTTTCAAATGATATGGTCCACATAGCCATTCCATTTTTTGTTGGTGATACAAAAAATTGGTTGAAATCAATGAAACCTATAATGGATGTTAAAGAAAATACTATAACATGGGAGGAGTTTAAAACGTCTTTCTTTATTAATACTTCCCAAGGATGTTAAGAAAGAAAAGACAAAATGACTTCTATAATTTGGAACAAATTGCAAAAATACTCGTGCTACAATATGCAAAAAGTTTGCTTCTTCGGGATGCTTTTGCCTAAAAGTATTTGGAAATGAAGAAGAGTGGATGGATTGTTTTGATCATGGACTAAGAGAAGAAATCGGACATCTACTATCCTCTCACAAATTCACAATATTTAAGGATCTCTATGATATTGCTTTAACAGTAGAGCGCGATTTAAATTGAATAAGGGTAATAAACTTGTTGACAAGAAACCGAAATGGATGAATATACATAATCAAGGTATGGGATCGGGACAACAATAACAGGTTAATTTTCAAAATGCTAATAAAAGTCAAGAACCTCCAAATTTTGCTAGAAACAAATTTAAACAATGTGAACATTGTCAGAAGTTTCATAAGAGTGAACATTGACTAAAGATTGGAGCATATTTTGCTTGTGGACAATGAGGGCATATTACATGGAATTATCCAACAAATAAATTAGAAAAAGGAGTTAGACCTTCTAAATAAAAAGAGCAGAAGCCAAAAATCAATGTTCTTGTTTTTGCTATGACCAATAAGGAGGAAGATATATCTGACAATATGGTTATACGTATCATTTCAATAAACGCAATTCCAACTCATATGCTATTTGATTGTGGTGCTACCCATTCATTCATGTCAAGAAAGTTGGTTGAAAAAATGAATGCTAAAAGTGAAAAATTGTATAACCCCTATTATGCTGCTACTCCTGTGAAAATGGTGTTTGTTGTTGATTTAATATTTTGGAGTTGTTAAATAGATATAAGTGGTCAGGAATTAAGAGCAGAATTAGTAGAAACAGACATCAATGATTTTGATGCAATTTTGGGGATGGAATTGGCTATTTAGGAATTACACACATATTGATTGTTTGAGTAAAAATGTTAACTTTTATATACCAAAAATTTTCTTTTCAAGGTAAATTAATGAAACCACCTGAAGGTTCTATACCAATAATTTCTGCTATTACGGCATTCAAGGCCTTAAAAAAAGGGTGTGATAGCTATTTGACATGCATTGTTGATATTCAACAAAAAGTTTTGAAACTTAAAAATTCCTTGTAGTGCGAGAATTTTCAAATGTTTTGTTAAAGAATTTTCTCATGTTATCTCCAGATAGGAAAATTGAATGTAAAATCAATATCATATTGGAGGTTGGTCTTATTTCTAAAACTCCTTATTAGATGGACCCTACTGAATTGCAGGAGTTAAAGGTGCAACTCCAAGAATTATTAGATAAAGGATTTGTTTAACCTAGTGTATGATGTTATTTGTGGAAAAGAAATATGGGAGTTTGCGATTATGCGTTGATTATCGTGTTTTGAATAAGAATAAGTATCCTTTACCTAGAATTGATGATATATTTGATCAATTGAAAGAGGCATCTGTGTTTTCTAAAGTTGATTTGCTCTGGTTATCACCAGTTGACGATAAACTTGCCGATGTACCAAAGACTGTATTTAGAATAAAGTATGGTCATTATGAGTTTTTGATCATGCCTTTCGAACTGACAAATGCACCTACAAATTTTATGAATTTGATGAACATGGTGTTCAAGCCTTATCTGGATCAATTTGTAATTGTATTCATTGATAATATTTTGATTTGTTCTAAAACCAATAAGGAGCATGAGGATCATTTGAGGGCGGTATTAGAAATTTTAAGAAAAAAAGAAACTATATGCCAAATTCAATAAGTGTGAATTTTGGTTTAATAGTATGGCATTTTTGGGTCATGTGATATCATCAAGTGATGTCTTAGTTGATTCTAACAAGATAGAAACTGTTGTTGATTGAATTTGACCAACTAATGTGACCGAAGTTAGAAGTTTTTTAGGATTAGTTGGATACTATATAAAATTTGTGGAAGAATTTTCAGTGATTGCTATTCCTTTAACTTATTTGACCTAAAAACAGGCCAAATTTGAATGGACTTCAAAGTGTGAGAGGAGTTTCAAAGAGTTGAAGTAAAAGCTGATTTCTGCTCTAGTTTTGGTATTGCCACAAGATGGTGAAAATTTCACTATTTATAGTGATGAATCTAACAAAGAATTAGGTTGTGTTTTTATGCAAAATAATAAATTGATTGCGTATGCTTCTAGTCAATTGAAACCTTATGAACATAATTACCCTCCACATGACCTGTAATTGGTAGTAGTAGTATTTGCTTTAAAGATTTGGAAATTTTATCTTTATAGAGAATAATGTCAAGTCTTTACTAATTATAAGAGTTTGAAATATTTGTTCACTTGGAAAAAGTTGAATATGAGAGAGTGTAGGTGGTTAGAATTACTTAAAAAGCATAATTTGATGATTAGTTACCACCGTGATAAAGCTAATAAGGCGACTGATGTATTGAACAAGATATTTACTTCTAATACTACCTGTTTGTTGATTAGGCAAAGGTAATTTTGAAAGACTTTGAAAAGTTGGAGATAAAAGTTGTTCCATAGGCAAATAGAGAAGTAATGGCTGCTCTAATTGCACAACTCTCCTTAATGAGCAAATTAACATTTTCCAGGTACATCATCCTAATTTAGTAAAAACAAAGGAGAAAGTTAAGGAAGGATTATGGCAAGATTTTTAAATTTATAATGATGGTAGTCTATGGATGTGTGGCTAATTGTGTGTACCTAATAACATAAATTTGAGAAATGTTATATTTAATGAATCTCATAATTCTAAGTTCTCTATGCATCCAGGAAGTACGAAAATATACAAAGACTTGAAGCAGTATTTTTGGTGGAATGATATGAAGCAAGAAGTAGAAGAATTTGTGGCCAAATATTTGATATATTAACAATTCAAAATAGAACGTCAAAGGCCAGGAGGGTTATTGAAACCCCCTTGAGATATCAGTGTAGAAGTAGGAGCACATTTCTATGAATTTCGTAATTGGATTGCCTAAAACTAGAGCTGTTAAACGAACCGAGCTGTTCGGTAGCTCGGTTCGCTTCGGCTCGTTCGTGTTCGTGAAAGGCTCGTTCGAAATTTTAAACGAACCGAGTTCGAACGAATTTTTTTGTTCGATTAATAATCGAGCGAACACGAGCATGTTCGCGAGTTTTAACGAACATTCGCGAACATGCTAAACGAACGTTCGCGAACACGAACATGTTCGCGAGTTTTAACGAACGTTCGCGAACATAGACATAATTATCATTTAACAAATTTTAGAGTTAATTTTATGGCTGGACTTTATATTTAGAGGGCAAATTTCTTTGTTTTATTTGTTGTTTTTATGTTAATGTTAGTTATATAGTTAATGAATAATAGAATTTAGTCACTTAGTGCTTTAATTATTTTTTAGAATGATTAATAATTTGCATGGCATATTTAAGGCATAAAATAATTTGGATTCGAGCATTTCGAACATGTTCGCGAACGGCTCGTTTATGTTAAACGAGCCGAACTCGAACTCGAATTTTACTTAACGAACCGAACACGAACACAGGTTTGGAGTTCGAAAATTAACGAACGAACACGAACGTTGTTCGAACTGCTTAACGAACAGAGCTCAAACATGAGATATTCGGTTCGATTCGGTTCGTTTACAGCTCTACCTAAAACTAGACAATGCAATGACATAATATGAGTAACTATTGACATGTTAACTAAGATGGTTCATTTTCTTCCTACGCGCACTACCATGTTAATAGAGAAATGGGTTGCAATGCATGCACCACATTATGAGGCTAATGGAGTTCTTGTTAGTGTTACGTCTAATCGGGATCCTCAATTTATATCTCAATTTTGAGAAATTTTCAACAGGCCATGGGAATTAATTAGAATCTTAGTACAACATTTTACTCTCAGACGGATGGATAGACGGAGAGAACAATTCAGACCTAGAAAGATATGTTAAGAGCTTGTGCTATTGACTTTAAAGGCAATTGGAATGAGTATATTACTCTTGTCGCGCCCCACTTTTCGAATGAATTGAGTATGGTGTGTGGTGTGTAATGTGTGAACGTGTGCAAAGTGAAAAGTAAAAGGCCATGGGACTTAGAATGCGACGATTTGGCCAAGTGAAGTTCAAAAGGGTTTTTTGTATCAAAAAAATGGAGTCGCCACTTGGTATAGAGTTAGGGTGTACCAAGTCACCCAAAAATGATTTTGTTTTTGAATAAAAAGTAAATAAACCCTTTTTGAAAACTTTTGGGTCTGCGTAACCAAAAGAGGGATCGGGGGTCACATTTGACGAAGGGGAAGGCAAGGATAAAAAATCCAAGGCACCCCTTCGACCTAGCCAAGGCTAGTTGCGTGACTTAAACCAATTTTCCTAATTTTTCTACCCAAGGTATGTATCGCATATTGGATATGTCTATATGAATGCAAAACCCTAGACCTAGGGGGATTGGGGGGAAATTTCTCTTCAAAGGTTGAGTGGTGCCAATCACATTTATAAGTTCAGATTGCCTCAGGGAAACAAAATTAAAGCTGCATTATCACAATCAACTCACGGCAATTCCATTTCCTTCCAAATCAGATTTTTTTCATGCTTCGATTTTGTCATCCGAACGCACAATCTTCACATGCAAGCTTTAATCATTTTATTTTTACTTAGCTAATCACAATTGCATGCTCAGATTATCACCAATAATCGAATTCAGAGCTGCATTATTCTAATCAAGCTCTCGGCAGAACCATTGCTTCCTAAATCAGATTTTTCACTGTCTTAACTTATCATCCGAAGGTACAATATTACATGCATGTCTATAACCAGCCTAATCTACCTCTGATCAATGCATCTCAATCCAAAAAAAAATTACCTCAGATCGCAGCTCACTCACGCGACGGAGAAACTGAAATTTCTCTCCTCTCGGCTCGCTTGCGGACTGAATGGCTGGTGCTGGTTGGATGTTGCAGCTGCGGTGGTTGCAGTTGGTCACGGTTGGTGGAGGTGAATTGCAGCTGGTTGAAGTGAAGGTGGAGAGTGCAGCAGCGGCTCGCACACTGTCTCTTCCTTTCCCCCTCTCGATCAGTTCCAAAGTTTCTAGTTCTCACGGCTCACTCCTCACTCTCGGCCAGAACAGCAGAGCTGTAGTTCGCGCGCTTCCCTCTCTTTCTCTTCGATGATAACTAGGCAGAGGGTGTGAAGTGAAGCTCTACTGGAAGCTCACTCACGCGACAGAAACTGAAGTTTCCTTCCTCCCCTCTCGGCTGGCTTACGCACGCGATGGTTGGTTGGTCTGAGTTCAGTGGTTGCAGTTGTAATGATTGTGGTTGAATTCAGCACGGCTCACAGCAAGCTAGTTCACACACGAAACTCTGAAAAATCTCTGCTCCCTCTCGGCTCTCATACACACGGCAGGTTTGATGATTCTGGCTTAGTGTAGTGGCTTCAACTGATGGAGGTGGAAACTGGTGAGGTTGCAGCCGTGAAGTTGGGTGCAAATGGAGTTGATGGTTCCCTGATCTCTTCCCTCAGCTTACGGACAGGGCAGGAACGAAATGGAATTGCAGCTCGCGGCTTCTTCCTTTGGTCGATACTCACGAGGAGCAGCTCTCACTTACTTGCTCTCGGATGCTACAATCAAGATGAGGTGCCGTTGTGGTTTGATATGTGAAGTGGAATGATGTTGTCGAGTGTTGGGGTTGCTGAAATGGGAAGCTAAGTCGCGGATGAGGGAAGTGGGGTGTGAGTGGAGTGGAGTGGAGTGCAGTCGGCAATAACAATGGAAGGTGCTAGGTTGAGAAGTGGAAAATGGAACCGGCAGAAATAGAATTGTGATTTTTTGATTTTTTTTTAAATTAATTAATTAATTAATTAAACAACAAAAATGATAATAATAAAACAATAATAATTAATGATGAAAACAACTTAATTAACATTAGATAAAAATAAACTAAAAACAACAAAAAAATGCAAATTTCCATTTTTCATTTTCATTTTTTCCCTTTTCTTTTGTTTTCGAAATAACCTAACCAAAAAATAAATAAAGTCAAAAGATTGAATTTAAAAAGAAATAAACCTATTTTGTGAACAATTTTCCTTTTTCTCTCATGATTTTTCTACGCTAAAACTTAAAAATAAAAATAAAAATAAAAACTAGAAACTAAAAAAAACTAAAAGCAACCACGACAAATGAGAATAAAAAGTAAAAGAAATTACACCAAAAATTTGGTGTCTACAGTTTGCCCCTCTTTGTCTGAGTTTTGGAAAAAACTTGAGACAAAGAAGTAGACACCAAATACTTACCTGCGTTATTCGGCTGCAATGGACGCTTCTGAAATGAGGATCGACCTCTTTAACATTTTTTTTTTTTGATTTTTTTGATTTTTTTGATTTTTTTTGATTTTTTTTGATTTTTTTTTTGATTTTTTTTTTTGATTTTTTTTTGATTTTTTTGATTTTTTTTGAAATGGGATTGATCCAAACAGGAAAGTAAAACGGGACTGACCCGAGCAGAAATTTAAAATTGGGACTGACTAGAGAAGGAAATTCAAATCATGGGACTGGCCCGAACAAGCTTTAATTGCGGGACTGACCCGAATAAGCTTTGAATCGTGGGACTGACCCGAATAATATTTGAATCATGGGACTGACCCGAATGAGCTTTTGATCGAGGGACTGACCCGAAAATGTTTTTGATCGAGGGACTGACCCGAAAATGCTTTTGATCGAGGGACTGACCCGAAATGCTTTTGATCGAGGGACTGACCCGAGAATGCTTTTGATCGAGGGACTGCTTTTGATCGAGGGACTGACCCGATGACCCGAAAATGCTTTTGATCAGTCCCGAAAATGCTTTGGAGGACTGACCCGAAAATGCTTTTGATCGAGGGACTGACCGAGAATGCTTTTGATCGAGGGACTGACCCGAGAATGCTTTTGATCGAGGGACTGACCCGAAAATGCTTTTGATCGAGGGACTGACCCGAAATGCTTTTGATCGAGGGACTGACCCGAAATGCTTTTGATCGAGGGACTGACCCGAAAATGCTTTTGATCGAGGGACTGACCCGAAATGCTTTTGATCGAGGGACTGACCCGAAAAATGCTTTTGATGCGAGGGACTGACCGAAATGTTTTTGATCGAGGGACTGACCCGAAAATGCTTTTGATCGAGGGGACTGACCCGAATGAGCTTTTGATCGAGGGACTGACCCGAAATGAGCTTTTTGATCGAGGGACTGACCCGAAATGCTTTTGATCGAGGGACTGACCCGAAAATGCTTTTGAAGGGACTGACCCGAAAATGCTTTTGATCGTGACCCGAATGAGCTTTTGATCGAGGGACTGACCCGAAAATGCTTTTGATCGAGGGACTGACCCGAAAATGTTTTTGATCGAGGGACTGACCCGAAAATGCTTTTGATCGAGGGACTGACCCGAAAATGTTTTTGATCGAGGGACTGACCCGAAAATGTTTTTGATCATCGGTCAGTGGGATTAAACCCGATCCTGCCGTGACGAAATTTGATTCGATTTTGGTTTTTGATTGATGATTTTTGCTTCTTTTTGACTTTTCATTTTGACTTTTCAAAATCTTTACAAAAAATTAATTTGCCCCAGTATGATGAATTTTTGCTATTTGAGTCCAGAGTTGATTCTGTATCACCATGCTGTTGCATTTTTGGATGAAATTTGCTTGCGACATTTTCAATCTGCCTTTGTTCATTAGGACTCTTTCCGACACCGATTTCAGTGCGAGGTGTGATTGTTTTCATCCATGCATGAAATTTCCTGCAAAAGAGAAGAAACAAAGAAATTGCCACCATTATTTGATCCGTTTGTCCTTGAGAATCGTGTAAACATGAGTCTTTGGATGCCTTCGTCAAAGTTGACCATGGCATCTGACTTGGTTGGATTTGTCATTTCTAAACGTCTCTGATTTTCCCGACTAACCAAGCGTGCATTTTTCATATTGTGAAGCTTGCGTAACCGACCTTGCTGAATTTCAACCATTTTCGCAAGATGACTGAACCCAAGTATGCTTTGAATAAACCATGGGGTTATCATTCACCAAAATTTGATGATTTAAAAGTAATTTCACCTATCATGCAGAAATGAATATGTGAAAGAATGCAAACACAAACCATTTGTGCTTAAAGCCTACAAAAATGCCATGAATACAAGCAATTGAGAGAAAAAAAATGAGCTTCCTAAGAATGAATTTGCTAAAGAAATATTTTTACAAAACGACACAGTTTTGGCCAACGGATGTCATATTCGAGTTCCTGAATATCTTTGTTCTGCAATTCGACACTGGCAGAAGTATTATGAAGAGAAATTCCAAATGAACCAAGTCATCAACTGTTCTTCCTCGTGTTTGCTCATTGAAGAAACCTACCTAGCGCCCTTTCGGGTTTTTACCAAGGTTGCCCCCACCTTTTTTTTTTTTTTTGAGGTGCCCTTTCGGGTTTTTACGTAAGAAAGCAATGGAAGAGCTCAACCATAATCGCCTCAGAAGTATGAGTTAAAGATTTCTGACATCAGTAAAATGCACTTCCCTTGTAAGATTAAGCGAAGGCATTATGGACATCACTTGTCAGTTGATTAGCAAACTTCCCAATAGAAAATACGGCAAACGACAAAAGCCAGGACTTTGGGTTTTTGTAATGGAGTCAGGTAGGATATGTCAAGAAAAGTTAAGGCTTGAAAACAATTTGCTCTTATGAGAGGTGAAATAACCTGAGATTGCATCATTTGAAATCATCCTCAATTTCGAACGAAACTGAGGGAAATTTGCCCCAGTTTGATTGAATTTTCTCTCTTTGCTTTTTCCATTGCATCTTCCTCACTTTTTGCATTTTTCTTCAAAGCTAAATTTGCCCCAGTATGGGGTTCTCTTTTCCTTTTCATCTTTTTTTTTTCAAAAATTTGCCCCAGTGTAGGGTTTTCTTTTCTTTTGATCATCTCTTTTCCAAAATAACTTGGCCCCAGTGTGGGGTTTTCTTTTCTTTTGATCATCTCTTTTCCAAAATAACTTGACCCCAGTGTGGGGTTTGCAACTCTCAGGGGCTGCCAAACGAAAATTACTGCTCTGATGGCTCAAAAGGGATAACTAGGGATGAAATGTTTTGATTGAAAAGGAAGATGGCCTGACTTTTACCTCGTCCCTTGCATGATTTCCAAAAGAAATTTGCATAATCAGAAATAAAACTTCTTACACATGTCTGAGTTGATAGGTTGAGAGACTGTTTGTTCGTCCATCTCTTCAAGGATAAGTGCTCCACTCGGTAGCACCTTTTTGAATGACAAATGGCCTTACCAGTTTAGGCCAAATTCGTCTTTGATTTCATCTTGCATTGGCAAATCTCGCTTTAACTCATTGTCCTTCCTTCTCTAAAGGCTCGGAGGCGGACCTTTTTGTTATGAACACAGGCCACGCACTTTGATAACATTAGCCATGGCACATGGCGTTCAGCTGCTTTTCATCCATCAAAATCAATTGTCGGAGACGCTGCTTTAATCAATCAGCTTCGAACTTGGCAAAGAAGGGATTTTCTCAATGAAGAGATTTTTCAATGAAGGCTTCCTCAATGAACGAATTCTTAATAAAGGGATTTCTCAATGAAGGCTTTCTTAATGAAGGAATTTCTCAATGAAGGGATTTTCTCAATGAAGAAATTTTTGGCCTTTTCAACCGAAGGGATTTGTGGCCTTTTCAAACGAAGGGATTTTTGGCCTTTTCAACAAAGGAATTTTTCACGAAGAGATTTTTGAATGAATGGTATTATCGGAATCCAGAACAATGATATTCAAATGGTCAAATAATTCCATCTTTGGCCATCTAAAAGAATTAAAAATTCGGGACAATAATCAAATAAACAGAAAAAACAAATTATGCATTTGATGGAAAAACTAATCAAAACGGAAACAAGACAAAAACTTAGTTGCAAAAGATGTTTTCATTAAGCTATTCACATATGCAAGAAATGGTTTTCGTGAACCTTAGTAAATAACAACCCCTAGATTTACCGAAATTCCCTTCGAAAGGGAAGATACTCGGCCATTCAAATTATGCAAAGTTCCTTCAGGATTTTCAAATTTCGTCATTGGAGGTGGATGCTTCGAAGGTGTCCTTGTGTTTAGGGAAAGGATTTGTACTTATGCTCGGCCCTTGTTCACCTCTTTTCCTTAGCAATATTTCCCCTGCCTCGATCATGTCTTGGATTTTGTGCTTAAGTGCCCTGCAATCGGCGGTTGAGTGGCCAGGTACTCCCGAATGATAGGCACAAATAGCATGTGGATTGTACCCAGCAGGCATGCCATGAAGGTAAATTGGAGGGGGAATCACGCCTATTTTGTTGGCAGCCTTCAATTGCTCATACAATTGGTCCAAAGGCCTGCCTAGGTTGGTGAAGGTTCGGGTACGGCTTTGATTGTAGGTTTCAGTGGGTCGGGGATAGTTGTAGGTGGGTTTATTTGGTGGGGGAAATCTTTGGTGGTAAGGAGGCCGAGGACGAGCTTGTTGAAAGTTTGGTTGAGGTATTTGGGAAGGGGTTGTAGGCGGGTTGGCATAATTTGGGCGAGGTCGAGGATGAGTGGTATTGGTGTGGTAAACAGGATGAGGATTTGAGTAGTAGAGGTAAGGGTTTGAGTAGGTAGGGTATTGTCGAGGTCTGGGTCTTGGGACAGGGTTTCGATCCCAGACAAAAGCAGTTTCCCCCTCTTGCTTTTTGAATTGCTGCTTCTTTCCATTACTACCTTGGCTTTGCAAAGCTTCCACTTGAGTTTTCAGGGTAGACACATTAACAATCTTTCCAGCCTTTACGAAATCATCATATTCTTCAAGCTTGTTGACAATAGCGGCAAACGGGCATCCAGTCATGCGGAAAATTTCTTCAAAGTACGGCGGATCCTGTGCCTTAATGAAGGTGCGTATGATTTCGTCCTCAGTCATTGGTGGCTCAACTTTTGCAGCTATTTTTCTCCACCTCTTGGCATAAGTCTTGTGGTCCTCAGAGGGTTTTCTTTTTGTTCCTTCCAACGTGGTTCGTGTTGGAGCCAACTCGCAATTATACTCGTACTGCTTTACAAAAGCGTTGGACAAGTCCAGCCAGGTCTTTGCTTCTTCAGGTTTCAGCTTGGAATACCAGTCGAGTGCATCCCCCTCCAGACTTTCTGGGAATAGCCTCAAAGGCAGATTTTCATCATCTGTTGGCCTACCCAACTTGTTGGCGAACAGTCGGAGGTGTGTCTTGGGATTGCCCGTCCCATCATACTTGTTAAACTTCGGAGTTTTGAACCCCTCAGGCAATTGCACATTCGGGAAAAGGCAAAGCTCACCGTAATCCAGGACTCCTTGTTTGTTCAGCCCCTGACTCTTCCTTATAAATTCATCAAAGCGATCAAGGCGCTTAAGTAACTTCATATCAACGGGAGCGGAAGATTCCCCCATTTCTGGCTTGGTTTGAAAAGTATGGTCCGGCAGGAATGGCTCAGCAGCAGGGTAATAAAAGGTATGTGGCTCAGGTAGTATATTTGAAGTGATTTGGGGTTGTGGACCTCGCATGTGAGTAAGAAAAAATGAAGGATGAGGAGGGTAAGTGTATGGCAAATTTGTGGTGGGATAGGTGAAAGTTTCTTCGGGTGCAATAGGAAATGATGGAGTAACAGTGGCATGGGCCGAAGGCAGGTCAAACGGCTCTTGCTCAGGCTGTCTGGCGGGTACAGGTTCGGGTTGAACTCCACTGCTAATTAGCTCATCATTCAACTTCCTTTGGGCGGCCATCTCATACGCCATCTCTCCAAACTTGGTAAGCATCTCAGTCAACTGAATCCCCGAACTTGCAGTCTCGGGTTGAGCGGTAGTAGCAGACCTATCTGACTGTTCCGGTTGTGAACTCATGTTTACACAACTCCCCTAGGCTCTACTGCGGGATCGCGTTATGATGGGGCTTCGACGAGAAGCTATGTTGAAATATCACCTGAGAATTTTTGACAGATTGCCTTTAGGTTCAACTCTCGCTTAATTATTCCAAAGAAAATAAAGAAAAGGAAAAGAAAAAGGCAAGAGTTAGTAGATATCCAGAAAATTCGGATGCATGTCCTATGGGGGAGCCCTTTTTATGCCAAGGGTAGGCCTAGTATGAAAATGCAGTCCTCCAGAGTAGGCACTATACAATACCTGATGAATCCGATCAACCGCTAGAGTGAAAAAAATGATTTGGAAAAATTTGGCCAATCGAAGTGAAAAGAGACATTTGTCCTAAAATGAGAAAAAAGTCCGAATGGATTGCTACTTTGAGCAACGCATGGAATAATGTGTAAAAGAGATTGCAATGCCTCAATTAATTTATTCGGTGACCCTTAGACTTAAACCCTAAAAAAGGAAAAAACGGGTCAAATAGATTGGATAGAATTGATGATTTATTTAAAAATGACCAAATTGCCCTAAAAATAGGTAGACTGGTCAAATGAATTAAATGAAATTTGATTTATTCAAAAATTGATCGAATCACCCTAAAAGGGTAGATTGGTCAAATGAATGAAACTTGATTTATTCAAAATCGATTCGATTGCCCTAAAAATGGGTGAACTGGCCAAATGAATGATTTATTAAAAAAATCGGCCGAATGACCCCAAAAAGGGTAAATCGGCCAAATGAATTCAAAATCGACCAGGTGACCCTAAAAAAGGGTAAATGGGTCAAATGAATTAATGATTTATTCAAAATCGACCGGATGACCCTAAGAAGGGTAAATTGGTCAAGTGAATTGATGATTTATTCAAAAATTGACCGGATGACCCTAAAAAAGGGTAAATTGGTCAAATGAATTGGATGAAATGAATTTACTAAAATTGAATGAATTGACAAAAATGGATTGGATAAAATGGATGATTTGTTCAAAAATCGATTGAGTTCTCTACCCATTGGGTAGTTTCAAGAAATCATTACAATGCCTTAGTCTATGAGCCTCCTAAAATCAAGATTTGGCCTCCATTGATTTATCGTCTCAATAGTGAAGAATTATTTGGGTTTCTTCAAATTAATGTCCTTTACGCAAGGGATTTTTACCAATTTTGATAAAGTGGCCAAAAGGTGATTATTAGACGCTCATATTCCAAAGATCGCTCTATGAAAATGATCGGATCTTTACCTTACCTTGTGCACTACCCCTTTGGACGGTACGAGAAAGGTAAACGTGCAAGTCTCATTTGGATTATATATCCGAGACATGGGGTGGTTTATTCCTAACACGGGATCCCCTAAATGGCATTCCCTTTCTAGGGTTTATGCATGATGCCAGTTTATTAAAGCTATGTAAATATGTGACAAACATGAAATGTGAGCTAAAGGACATAAATAATGCAACGGGGGGAAAAGGTCTAAACATGAAATGTATTCACTGAAAAGTAAGTGCAAAGACTGAAATTTAGACATGTGAGTCATCTAGTGGGTGAGTCACTAAAAGAGCGCCAAAGAGGCCTCTTATTGCTAAGGCATATGAATGCAAGCCAGGAAAACAAAAGAATGGTTAGTGCAATTGATAGTACACATAACACATTGGGAGCAATTAAGAAAAGAAATACAATAAAACAAGTAAAAGGGGTGGAACCCCTTCCCTCGTGCCTAATGTGCTTAAAATAGGGTGAGGCTGACTCTAGCCTAGGAAAATGCTAATATGGATGCATGAGGTTTGGTTCATTAATGCCTAGACTCGATAAAGCTTCGGCTCCCAAGCCTTCAGACCTAAAGGCAAAGGGTCATCACTCCCAAGGCCTTTGATCGGTGGCTCGAGTGATCCCTTAGGTAGCGCTATGGGCGCAGAGCACACCAGCCGCCTACCCAAGGCAATCGATCCTAATCCTACAAGGTGGTGTGGGAAACGCCCACGAAAATAAAAATAAAATGGGATAAAGCAAGTAAACATGCACGTATGAAGTGTTCCCCTATTTTGAGGGAAGGGGTTGAGAACCACGCGAGGCTCTAAAGGTGACACACACCCCCCCAAATGCAATGCAAGCGCGAGATAAACAAGTAAACAACATCCAATCAACCAATCATACATACGTGAGTGAGGGAATAGTTGGATACGCGCGCGAGGCAAATGGCCCTAAAAATGGAAAATGCAAGCCTAATATCCAAATGCAATGCATAAAAAGGGTAGAAAAAGGAAACGAATGGCTAAGTCAAATGCTTGGACCCACTTAGGAAGTCCCCAGTGGAGTCGCCAACTGTCGCGCCCCACTTTTCGAATGAATGAATTGAGTATGGTGTGTGGTGTGTAATGTGTGAACGTGTGCAAAGTGAAAAGTAAAAGGCCATGGGACTTAGAATGCGACGATTTGGCCAAGTGAAGTTCAAAAGGGTTTTTTGTATCAAAAAAATGGAGTCGCCACTTGGTATAGAGTTAGGGTGTACCAAGTCACCCAAAAATGATTTTGTTTTTGAATAAAAAGTAAATAAACCCTTTTTGAAAACTTTTGGGTCTGCGTAACCAAAAGAGGGATCGGGGGTCACATTTGACGAAGGGGAAGGCAAGGATAAAAAATCCAAGGCACCCCTTCGACCTAGCCAAGGCTAGTTGCGTGACTTAAACCAATTTTCCTAATTTTTCTACCCAAGGTATGTATCGCATATTGGATATGTCTATATGAATGCAAAACCCTAGACCTAGGGGGATTGGGGGGAAATTTCTCTTCAAAGGTTGAGTGGTGCCAATCACATTTATAAGTTCAGATTGCCTCAGGGAAACAAAATTAAAGCTGCATTATCACAATCAACTCACGGCAATTCCATTTCCTTCCAAATCAGATTTTTTTCATGCTTCGATTTTGTCATCCGAACGCACAATCTTCACATGCAAGCTTTAATCATTTTATTTTTACTTAGCTAATCACAATTGCATGCTCAGATTATCACCAATAATCGAATTCAGAGCTGCATTATTCTAATCAAGCTCTCGGCAGAACCATTGCTTCCTAAATCAGATTTTTCACTGTCTTAACTTATCATCCGAAGGTACAATATTACATGCATGTCTATAACCAGCCTAATCTACCTCTGATCAATGCATCTCAATCCAAAAAAAAATTACCTCAGATCGCAGCTCACTCACGCGACGGAGAAACTGAAATTTCTCTCCTCTCGGCTCGCTTGCGGACTGAATGGCTGGTGCTGGTTGGATGTTGCAGCTGCGGTGGTTGCAGTTGGTCACGGTTGGTGGAGGTGAATTGCAGCTGGTTGAAGTGAAGGTGGAGAGTGCAGCAGCGGCTCGCACACTGTCTCTTCCTTTCCCCCTCTCGATCAGTTCCAAAGTTTCTAGTTCTCACGGCTCACTCCTCACTCTCGGCCAGAACAGCAGAGCTGTAGTTCGCGCGCTTCCCTCTCTTTCTCTTCGATGATAACTAGGCAGAGGGTGTGAAGTGAAGCTCTACTGGAAGCTCACTCACGCGACAGAAACTGAAGTTTCCTTCCTCCCCTCTCGGCTGGCTTACGCACGCGATGGTTGGTTGGTCTGAGTTCAGTGGTTGCAGTTGTAATGATTGTGGTTGAATTCAGCACGGCTCACAGCAAGCTAGTTCACACACGAAACTCTGAAAAATCTCTGCTCCCTCTCGGCTCTCATACACACGGCAGGTTTGATGATTCTGGCTTAGTGTAGTGGCTTCAACTGATGGAGGTGGAAACTGGTGAGGTTGCAGCCGTGAAGTTGGGTGCAAATGGAGTTGATGGTTCCCTGATCTCTTCCCTCAGCTTACGGACAGGGCAGGAACGAAATGGAATTGCAGCTCGCGGCTTCTTCCTTTGGTCGATACTCACGAGGAGCAGCTCTCACTTACTTGCTCTCGGATGCTACAATCAAGATGAGGTGCCGTTGTGGTTTGATATGTGAAGTGGAATGATGTTGTCGAGTGTTGGGGTTGCTGAAATGGGAAGCTAAGTCGCGGATGAGGGAAGTGGGGTGTGAGTGGAGTGGAGTGGAGTGCAGTCGGCAATAACAATGGAAGGTGCTAGGTTGAGAAGTGGAAAATGGAACCGGCAGAAATAGAATTGTGATTTTTTGATTTTTTGATTTTTTTTTAAATTAATTAATTAATTAATTAAACAACAAAAATGATAATAATAAAACAATAATAATTAATGATGAAAACAACTTAATTAACATTAGATAAAAATAAACTAAAAACAACAAAAAATGCAAATTTCCATTTTTCATTTTCATTTTTTCCTTTTCTTTTGTTTTCGAAATAACCTAACCAAAAAATAAATAAAGTCAAAAGATTGAATTTAAAAAGAAATAAACCTATTTTGTGAACAATTTTCCTTTTTCTCTTTTTTCATGATTTTTCTACGCTAAAACTTAAAAATAAAAATAAAAATAAAAACTAGAAACTAAAAAAAAACTAAAAGCAACCACGACAAATGAGAATAAAAAGTAAAAGAAATTACACCAAAAATTTGGTGTCTACAACTCTCATATATTTTTGTTATAACAATAGCTATCAAGCAAGTATAGGCATGACTCTCTATGAAACTCTTTGTGGAAGAAAGTGTAGGTCTCCCCTATATTGGGGCGAGATTGGTGAGAAACAAATTATTGGACCAGAACTGATTCAAGTCACTCTTTAGAATATTTCATTGATAAGGGAAAGAATTAAGACGGCTCCAGATAGACAAAGGAGCTGGACAAACTTGAAAAAAAATATCTTAAATTTCAACAAAATGATTTTGTGTATATCAAAATATCTTTTTTAAGGGAGTTCTTAAGTTTGGGAAGCAAAGAAAGCTAAATCCGCATTATGTTGGTCCTTTTGAAATTCTGGAATGGGTTAGAGATTTGGCACATCGACTTGCTTTACCTCTAGACTTGTCAAGAGTGCAAAATGTGTTCCATTGATAAGGGAAAGGATTAAGACGGCTCCAGATAGACAAAGGAGTTGGACAAACTTGAAAAAAAAAAGATCTTAAATTTCAACAAAATGATTTTGTGTATATCAAGATATCTTCTTTAAGGGAGTTCTTAGGTTTGGAAAGAAAAGAAAGCTAAATCCGCATTATGTTGGTCCTTTTGAAATTCTGGAATGGGTTGGAGATTTGGCATATCGACTTGCTTTACCTCTAGACTTGTCAAGAGTGCAAAATGTGTTCCATGTGTCACTTCTAAGAAAGTATGTGCATGTGCCCAATCCAAACCATGTGTTAGAATATGAACCACTGCAAGTAGAAGAAAATTTGGCACATAAAAAGGTTCCTATGCATATTGTAGACCATAAAGATCAAGTTCTCCATCAACATGTTATACCATATATTAAAGTCTAGTAGTCTAACCATATGTCTCGTGAAGCGACTTGGGAACTAGAGGAGAATATGAAAAATAAGTACCCTCATTTGTTTCAAGAATCAGGTATGTTGAGTTTTGAGAATAAAACTTTTTTATAAGGAGTATAAGATATAATATTCAAGCCCCAATATCCCAAACGTTTCTACTTAAATTGAGAATTAGATACAAGTATGGGGTACAATTAGTAATTGGACGAGTAATTGGAAGATCAAAGTGCAAGGATAGTTTATGTATATCTATCCTACTGCTTGTTGCTACCCTTCTTACTTCTACTATTAAACTTGAATGGCTAGAACCTTTGGAAAAGACAAACTCAGAGCGTAGCTAGGAAACATCAAACTCCCACTCTTTAAGTCGAGTTGAGTTAAGAATCCACTTTCCCTAAGTTTCATTAGTTGCAATTAAGGGTTATGCAATAGAAACTTGGTGGTTTCTCTTGATATGGTTGCTCCAATAACTGCTAGTTACCAAAAATAAGATTCGACAACCATAAATCAATTTTATGGGAGTAATTCATATGTATGTTGCTGTTGACCTGTAATAATCAGTTGATACGGACATACACGAAACTAAAAAGATTTTAAATGTTAATGGCCAAGAAATATTTAGTTCTAGCTAATCCCGTGGTTGACAGTCACCGTTGTGTAGCTTTAGTAAATTGACCATAACTTGATATGAAAAAGTCGAAATTGAGTGGCGTCAATTGCAACTAGACTTAGAGATCTTTTCAGGGGTATAAAATTCAAGCTTTTTTCTATAAATACCAGAAAATCTACAAATCTGGCTGAAAATCGAAACCAGTGTAGCTCAAAACTGAAGAATTGTAGCGGCTTGCAACTAAATTTAGGCTAGCTTATATTCTAAATCTCTGAGAGATGTCTTCTAAAGATTTTTAACCCTTCAATTCTAGTTTCTAATAGCACCAATTTCATAGTTTTTTTTGACAAATGTAACTGGAGTTATGTTGATTTAATTGAATATTTTCGTTACTAAATATCTTGGGCAAGCATCCTTACTAGGAGTACCTTTTAGGTATACTAAAAGTACCTTACAACTGAATTGCTATTGTAGGGAAAGACTAAAATGACATTTCATTGACTTTTGACCGAAACTAGAGTTATCCTCATATAGGGTAGGTGGCTCTGTTATGTCTATATGATTTTTTTAAAAATATCTTTATAAAAGATTTTATTGCTATGGACAAAAGTATTTTATTACATTAAATTGGATTAAACATATGTAATTCATTGATGAATATGTGCCCCTGATTGAGTTGTACTACATGTTTAAAGGTGATCGTTATGCAATATTTGGACATGTTGAACTTGTTAAAACAAGTAAAGGATGGGAAAATACTCTAGAATTGCTACATTTGAATATGGGTACTATTTTTTCACGAGATATAATAGTGGACAAACGGACTTGTCATGGAAAAAAATAGTGACCGTAGTAATTACCCACAACTTTTTAATCGATTTATGACCCTACCATAGAAAATAACATTGGTATTTAATGGCTTTGTCGTGGGATAAAATATAAATCGTAGAATATTATTTAGTTGAAGGCAAATTGAAAAAAAATAGAAGATACCACAGATTATAATTAAATAATAATGAAATATGAATTTATGTATAGTTATGCATTGTATAAATAATATGCATGTAATATGCTAATTGTGATTGAATTCTATGAAATAATTTTATAAACTGTTATATGTAATATTAATGTGCTTGATTCAATATATGTATCTTTGGACTACTTACTAAGCAAGTCGATGCTCACCCCACTTAATTTTCCTCTCCTGCAGATAAGAATCAGGATTAGAATGGTTTGAAAACTATTTTTGATTAGGCTATGTTTCTAGAGTTGAATTTTGCAAAATTCTAGCCTATTTGGCTTTTGTATTCTAGTAATGTATATATGTTGAGAGTTTAGTGCGAAGTATTGTATGAGTGATTTTCTATATTTGAAACTTTTGTAAGCACATTCAAAGTTTTATATAATTATTGGTTTGTACTTATAAGTTTGTACTTATAAGTTTGACAGATTTGTATCCTCTAGGGAGGATATGCCGGTGTTGCATTTCAAATTATAATTTAAATATTTTTATGTACAGTTATCGGATTTGGGGCATGACACCTCCTATATTTAATGGTATTAATTATGTTAGTTGTAAAGAATGTATGGAAATATTTTTGCAATCTACTGATGTTGAGTTATGGTATATTGTTAATGAAGATCTTTATGAAACTACTATTTTAGATGTGGATTTTGGTAGGTTTAGAGTTAAAAACTAGAAATGAATTAAGTGTTCAAAATAAGACTAATCTTGCTTTGAATGCCAACGTTATGAATGTTTTGTATAATACTTTAGATGCCAACAAATCTACTAGAGTTAAAGGTTGTAAGTCGACGAGAGAGGCTTAATATAAGCAACGGTGGGCCCTATTTGTGTGCATGAAAGGTTATGGTCTCATATTCATTGAAAAGATACTTAGTGGAGAAAAATCCAAGTTTGGATAAGTTTAGGGGTGGAGATAAATTTGAAAGAGGAAGTCAAACCATTATAATTTATAAATGAGTTTGAGTTACTTTGCCTTGAGTGAATCTCTTTGTTTGTTTGTTCTTCAACTTATTTGTTTGTCATCTTCTTGTTGTAATTTGCAAATTGAGGTTAATTTGGAACTAGTTTGTTTTGTTTAGCCATACTCGTTTTATTTGGTTTAAATCTAATAGAAAGTTTGATTAATTTAATTCACCTTTCTTCCCTCCTCTTAGATTGTTCTGGGTCAACTTCTTGATTAATTTAACTAGTCCCAATCAATCAATCCAAAATTGGCTCAACCGATTCATTATCACATTGGTTTAGAAAGATGTTCATTTCATTACATTAATGGGTTAACAAATTCAAAAGAGGAATAATTTCAGAAACCTCTTCTAAGGTTTCTAATAGTTTCATTTGACTCCTCTAAAGTTTTAAATGTTACACTAGCTCCCCTATTTTGAGTTTCAAAGTAACAATATCAATTAGCTCCCCCATTTTGAGTTTTTAATGTAATAATATCAACTCATGTCCATAGAAAATTCATATCAATTGGTAAAAAAGTATTTTCACTCCTAAATTACCCTTCCGTGGGCTTAAGGAGAAGATGCAATATTTTAGCTAAATAAAGGTTGAAAATATAACTAAAAAAGTAAAAGAAATTGTTATTTGAACATTTACTTATGAAAAGCTACAAGAAGTTAGAGATTTGATATTTGAACATTTCTTATAAAAGAAATTGTTATTTGATGCATCAAAGTAATTGGGTCATGCATATTTGGAACAACAAATTAATGTAAAAAAGGTTTGAAATTGTAAAGGGGAAGAAAAGATAGAGACAAATCCCTCGTTAGCAATAATGAAGTACGCCGCGTTATTACACTTAAAAACATTTAAAATTGAACCTTTTCATTTGACAAGCAGAATTTGGCATTTTTCTTAAGTTTTTTCCTAAGCACGAAATTTTAGATTTTCGA
The DNA here is from genome assembly GCF_003713205.1 of Coffea eugenioides. NCBI lineage: Eukaryota > Viridiplantae > Streptophyta > Magnoliopsida > Gentianales > Rubiaceae > Coffea > Coffea eugenioides. Next base: position 20,730,946 of record NC_040037.1, read on the forward strand.
TTAACTCAAATTATGCCACAAATAATTTTTTAAGATCAACTTTATCTCCTTTTTTATTGCATTTTTTTTCTCCCTTTTCTTTCTTGTTTAATTTATTATATGACTGTCCAATTGTAATTTGGGAAAGAAATAACTTTTAGCATTTATATCATTTTTGTAGACAAATAGACTGATTTTACTTTTTACATTTTACTTTTACGAAATAGAACATCGTTAATCTTTATAATACCCATTCCGACCCCCAAGCCTAAGAACCCTTATCGGATAAATACATTACTTCGTTTCTCTTATTATTAGACTCTTTACTTAAGCATCTGAATTGCGTCCGAAGCAGCCAATTAAGGTACGAATTCTCTCTATTTTATCTCTGAAGAACTGGGTTTTTTGTTTTATTTATATTTACTAACATATTCGTTGGGAAAATCTGTATAATCAAAGAAAACCACAAAAAAAAAGAGGTAAAAATTCAAGTTTGATATCTTATTATAGGCGCTTGAGTTTTCAATTAGGATTTTGGTATGCGGATAGAATTGATTTGGTTCAGTGGGAAAATTTGTTGATTGCAGTTTATGATGGAAATTTTAGGTTTTTTTTCTTTTAAGGTTTGAGGTTTTCCTTGATTATAAGCTCGTAATTTTGCTGAATTTTGGTATATAATTGATGAGCGCCCTTTTGTTTCTTTCCTATTAATATGTTTTACATCATAATTCTGCAGCAAGAATTAAGGGTTTAGAAGTAAGAGGCTGCATGGATTTAATTATAAGTTAAATTATCATTAAGGCGAATCTTTATCAAGCAAAGAAAGGACTTGACTATTATATTCAGTTAATTGCTAAAATTGAATCATGTATCTGTAGATAGATAAGAGCCCCACCTTCTGAATTATTGAGTGGATGTTGTGTAGATGTTTTTGGTTTAAATCACTTTTCTTTTTGGAATGTCATTGCTCAGGGTTTAAATCACTTACTAGATTCGTGTGGATCTTGTGTTACTATTTATGAATGCTCATGGCATAGAAACAGGATGGGGTTTTTGTTATTGGGCGCAATTCCATATCTAAGGGATTGGAATATCTAATTCCTAGTATTTTGATGTAAATGTTACTTAATTCCATTGATTGGGACAAAAAGGATCTCTTATACCTAGTCATTCTTTTATGTCTCTTAGAGCTCCTCTGGGGTATAAAGTTTTGGCAAGTCATAATTGCCTAAGACCTCAATAGATGAGAATTAATTAATGTCAGTGAAATTTCATCTAACGATAATCAAGTTAATAAGTTGAAATGCAGTTACCTAAGCAACTGGGTGTCTATGGGTCAAACTTAATTTAGGCTGCCTACATTTTCGGAATCATTTTGGAGAATTCATATAATCGGATGGGTCTTACAATTTGAATGGCTTCTTATCCGATTGTAGTTATTATGTGGGAGAAGTCCATTGAAGTGTCTTCCTGTTATTTGCCAAAAACATGAGCTCTCTTGATATCTTGACATGACAGAGTAGTAGTTTTCCATCCTAGCTAGTACAGTGATGAAGCCTACCAGTACAGTAGACATCATAAGTTATACATCTCGTGATGCAATAGATATTCTTGACGATCTTATAATTTTATCAAGTACATAACTTATTCTCCTTTCAGACATTTTAAAACTTTAAGTCAGGTGGTGATTTGTGTAGACAGAGGCCCTTCTGCCAATCCCCTCTGCTATCCATCTTGAATGTGTGCCTTTGTTGACCAATGGAAAGAATCTTGTGTATGAGATATGTTGCCTACTAGTATCTAATTAATGAATTCTTCTGGTACTTGACACTGCACAATTGTTGAAGCTTGAAGGGAATTAGTAGTCTAAGAACCGTCTTCAACACTTGAGTGTCCATTATCATTAAAAACTGTAAATATACTTCTTGTCAGCATTTTTTTCGTTATCTTGCCATCCTGTTCTTTGGTGCCACAAGCAACCTCGGATAACCATTCAGCTAATATTATGGATCTCTATTTGGATGATACTATCAGTTCCTTTTTGTTTTAGCTGGCATAACACTCATTTGGTTCCTCTCTCTAGGGACTTTGCAAAATCTGTCCCTTTCAAATGTTAACTATGAATTATTTCCTGTAATAATGTTCCTGAAACCTTAAAAATTTCCCCTTATTCTTTGGAATTCAATCCTTTAAATTGTTTCTTATCTGTGTGCGATATAAGTTCTTTGTGTTGAAATTTATTAAGTGGTTTTGGTTTTTGACATACTTGTTCATATGTGTGATAAGAATTATTTGGATTTATCTGTTTCAATCAAAAGATCTTATCCATCTCTCTCTCTCTCTCTCTGTTTTTTTCCTCTTTTGAGTTTCAGTAATTTAACTGAAAGGATCCTGGATCTAGAATATCATACTTTTCATTCTGGTCTATGATTAAAGTTTTATGCTTAATTCAGTCTTAGTCATATAAATCAATAATTTGGGGGTTCTTCTAGTAGATTTTGAATCCAACGAGGCTCATAGATTGACGAATAATGCTTGTAGGTGATGGGTTTGAGTTATCCAAGCAGCCTATCATCATAACTGTGTATCTTCTGTTTAAGGATATTGTATTCATTTTTTTGATGATAAGTCCTTAACTACAGCAATCAATCTGGACACCTTCTAAAGGATTTCTCCTAACTTTATGTTCTTTCCTTGTGTGTTTTGGATAGATGGAGCAATCTCTTTCCTCCCTTACGTTCAAAGGTTCAATCATGGAAGCAATTGCTGAAGCCAAACAGCAAAAGAAACTCTTTGTGGTTTATATCTCAGGTATTTCTACCTTAAGGTACTCCTTATACCTATGATTCAGCATAGTATTGTGCATGATGGTAAATAACAAGTATAGCAGCGAGGGAGGAATGGGCCTTATGTATGATTGGATAAAAAATTTTGCAGCTACATTGGTTCTTAATTCAGAAGGGATCACTTACCTTCCTTTTTTTTCCTTCCCCCCTTCCACCAAGGTAAATATTTGTTGGAGATGCCTTTTTTCCCAAATAACTAAACTATATTTTTAGTAAAGAAGCAAGGTGATCTTTCCACTTGTTACTAAGGTAACATGGTAATATGTTTTTTAGGTGAATAATAGGCTAAATATTTTCTTTGGTTGCTTTAATAAAATTTTTGGAATGAGCTACCCACTTTGTTTTCTTTGCCTCCCTTTTCTAACTGCTGGATCTGGGCAATTTTCCAGGCCATTTACTTATTAACGGCTTTCTCACTTGATTCATGTTTTACAATTATTTCGCCCCATATTCTCCATATGCAATAAGTGAAGGGAGTAGAATTAAACTAATTTACTACCAACATTATGTGGTTTTTTTCCTTCTCCACTGGACTAATCAACTTAAACTTGATGAGAAACCTTCCGTTCACCTGGTAATATAGCTTACAAGTATCCTTGAGAAACTCATTTGTATATGACTTAGCCAAGGAAAGATACTCAGTGTCTACTTAACTCTGAGAATTACAGGTTGTTTGCAACTTATATTTCAATTTTCCATCTCCAAATTAGTAATGAAGTTGTCAGTCACTATTTCTCAGTAATAGCCACTAGACCACATTCACATCCTTGTAAGCACTGAAAGTTCCCGCCTGATGTCTGACAATTTTAAGCTACATGACAGTCTTTAGACTTTGGCTCTAAATAAGGAGGGAAAGGAATGAGAAAAACTAGGGAGAATGGTTTAGAAACTTAGGAACACAGAGAGCAGAAGACTTCAGCATGTCAAAGGGTAAGATGTACGTCTTCTTGCTGCATTTGACACCACATCAATTATAATAAACAAATTGAACTCTATCAAATGGCAGGTTTTTCATAGTTTCATGGTGCTTCACTTGACATATACTAACTTCTGTTGCATGATAATTTGATTTGTGAATAATTAATTGTTTTGAATATGGATGTCAATATGGTCCCTGTAAGGAGAATTGCTGAAATTGTTTTCTGTTCTTGAGTTATTGTAAATACCGAGAAAATGTTTGCAGTAGAAAAGACGTGTACAATGTGTCATCCAACAGGTGCTGTTAGTTTTGACTTTGACTTACGTCTACATGGTTTTTCTGGTAGGTGACAATCCGGAGTCACATAATCTAGCAGCATCAACATGGATGGACTCAAGAGTAGGGTTTATTTGACGACTTATCCTTTTATATAAACGCACTTTGTTTTGGTAGTTGACTTACAGGGAAGATGATATTGGAATAGTTTTTCTCACAAACATCATCCTTCATCTAGGTGGCAGAGTCAGTATCAAAGTTTTGCATATTCATACACATCTCAGAAGGGAGTGCAGATGCTGCAAATTTCTCTGCTATATGTATCCTTTGAAATGCACATCTCTACGTTTATAAAAGAAATTCAAGGCCACATTCGGGATTAAAATGTCAGCTGGTAGTTGCGTTTCTAAGCACAAACAGCAGATAGGGAGCCATAGTGGCTTTTCAAATCGTATTCAGTCTGGTTCGATATGTCTGAGAAAACAAAGTCATTAATGGCTTTCTTAAGTTCTCATTTTATACCTGAAAGGAGTTTGTGTAGCAGAACTATTATACAACATTTTGCTTTATTGTTTCCAATGTTGGTTAATCTGGCTGTAAGCGATGGATTTGTGTTCCAATTGTTAATCTGGTGGTGAACTATCCTGTTAAACTGCAAGCAACTTATTGTATATCAAAGCCCATCTAACATATTTAACATGCTTAAATGGCTCTGTTTGGATTGTAAATTATTTGAGATATTTTTACTGTAGCACTTTTTGTGATGTGATGTATGTGAGATAAAAAGGTAATTGGGAAGGTAAAAAGGTGTATTGGAAATTGTACTGATGATGTAAGCAAATATATTTGGCCAAATAAATTGCTAATCTTTATATGCATACCCTTTGACATGTTGCAAGGTAAAGTGCTATCTATGGTCTAATGACTTAAGTGTCACTGTGATGATCGCTTTATTTGCACCATCAATAGTTAAAAGTATGTAGCATTGAGAGGTCATGCATTTTCTTTAATCAGTCTTCACAGATCCTCAGAAGTCTGCCCCATGCACAACAGCTGTTGGATACAATGGTGTACAGCTCTGGCAGTACGGTATGGAATTCTTTCAAGAATTGAATTCTTCTTATTGACATCTTGGGGAACTTAAATAAGCTATCTGAGTATCATACTTTTGTTTTGAACTCATGGACCAACAGAAGGCTTTGTTGCTGCTGATGCCTTATCATCCAGTATCGAAAAGGCATGGTTAAGTCTTCATATTCAGGTATTTGCTAATTGTTTTGAACAGATGCCAGTGCCCCTCTCCTCTCTTACGTTTTGCTGCAGTATGTTGCGAAAACATTTTCATGGGAAGATGAGGATGTTGTTTGATTTCCTTCAGTATTTGTATATGCAAGTAAATACCATAATTCACTATTGTTGCACTGTGGAAAAATAAGGCTGCAAGTGTCCATCATTATTTGATATCCCTTAGTGTTTATATATGAAAGTAAAGATACCTGTATTTTACTCTTGGTTTACTCCTTTATTTTAAGTTCTTTTTGAATCATCCTATCGTCATTTTTTGAGTCCCTTAATTATTACTTGTATGAAACTTGGTTTATGATTATTTTTAGGAGACAACTGCAACTTACTTGTCTGCCGCACTTGCCTCGAAAAAGCAACCTGCTTCTGGAACTTCTGATGGTACTTCATCCGAGGAAGGGAGTTCTTCAAGGACAAATGAGTTATCATCTCCTGCAGCTGCACAGAATTATTCTCCAGAGGTTGGACCATCAGTGAATCCTGAGATAGTAGAGGAAAACAATCTTCTGGAATGTGCATCTGAGGTAAATTTTAGCTTTTTGCAATAGATTATCCAAAGACTTGGATTAAATGTTTTTGTTCATTAACATTCATAGCAGGAAAAGCTCGAACAGCTTCATGAGGCAACTGCTCAGTCATCCTCAGCCAACGAAATAGCATGTGGTGAAGTCAGAGATGGTACCCCCACCAGTGAGACCGCAGAGATTTCGATTAATCCTCATGGGAAGGATCCTATCAATAATGAAGATGAATTGGTTGTTACAGAAAAAAAAGTGAGCAGTCACCATTTAGAAGCTAAAGAGGAAGTTTCTTCTATAAAGATCACTAAAGAGGGTACAGGAGCTAATAAAGTTGAAAAGGCTGATTTCTTGAAGGTCTCAGCCAATAAATCAAATGAGGTTCATTTAAATATTAGATTACCTGATGGATCTAGTTTGCAAATGAAGTTTTTAGTGATGGATACTTTGAGAATGGTCAAAGACTCCATCGATGAAAATCGAACAAGCAGCTTTGGTTCTTATGATCTAGCAATTCCTTACCCTCGCAAGGTTTTTGGTGAACAAGGTATGCAAGCAAGATCTACAACTTCAGTTTCTTGGTTTTCCTTGTCTCCCATTTGTTGTTAAAGACTCATTGTAGCGGTCCAAAACAGATCTCCTTTGAAAAGGTTCCCATTTCTTTTATGTTGGGGCAAGTGACATGGTTGAAGATGAATTACCTTCGTAATTTGTTTGCCATTAGCTAGGAGTTCTATGAAAAACTAGAAGTTCATGATATGTTTTTAGTTGGGCATAACCATTATCTAAATGTTGAAATCCATTCGGTACCATTTGGGCAAGTTAAATAAGAGGAGAACATATTACGGTGCTGTGATTAGTTAGATGGCATGAAATGAGAGCACCAATAGCAAGTGGTACAGTATTTTTGATGAAGAAAAGAGCCATTTAAGGAATTAATATTTTCAGATATAATGGGGGTTGCAATCATTTGTCTAGTTACACTGTAAAAGGCCTTTTGCCCTCCAAGGGCCAAAATAAAAAAACTGTAGTGCAATTGTTTCCTTTATAGAGGATGGTGGAAATCTTTGCTGGGAAGAGCTCTGTAAAGTCAAGATATCCTTTATATTTGTATGCTGCATATGCAATAGATCAAGACAATCATGGTTGGAGATGATGACATTTGTGCCTTCTCACTGAACTGCCAAGTAATGAGATGTACTTCTAGGAGGTATCCCTTCATGTGACCACATATTTTTAACAAAAGATGCATGAGTTATCATCTTATCTTGATTCTAGTTTGTGAATGAGTTGGTGCAAGGACTTCTACGTTAAAAACAATTATAGTGCACTGGTGGTTGAAATACTGAAGTAGGTTATTACAAGCTTTGCACAAAACATCTCTCTCACACATATTTTGATGCTCTTATATTAAATATTTGTATCCCAATTTCTTTTGAATGCACTATAAAGCAGCTGAAAAATGAAATTGTCTATTTTTATATTTCTTTTCACTTCAGTGTGATGCGTGAGAAGAATTCTGACTTACGATGTAATGTGGTGTCTGAGCACTGTTGGTATGTAAGTTTCACAGACTGAGAGTGAGGAGGACGAATATTAATGACTTGCTAGCTTGTTTAAGTGCCTTTTCTTTGTGACATAGATACTTGTTATGGTACTCACTAGTTACTCTGTGTATTAGTAGCATATGCGACATGCACTTACTCATGGTCCACCAGTTCCTCAATATATAATAGGAGGGCCACTTTTTGTCTCAAATCTTGGTGCATACATTGCACGGCATGCACTTAAGGGGAAATGAAATCAAGTAACACACTGTTGTATGACTCTGGATGTTTTATCTGGGTAGGGGAGGGGAAGAGAGATGGGTTTTCATGGTTTAGTATGTCATTATTGTTGCCGAGAGGTTGATCTACCTTGTATAATTAATTTTATGGTTATATAAATTAAAATAAGTCAAATTAACTCCAGCAATTCTAATAAAGTTGAGGAACTCTCAGTGTAAAATTTTGGATCATCTAGAAAACCTAAATCTGTTTACTGTCTAAAATCCCAGTTAAAGAAATGCTGAAAAAAAACGAAGTTTGTGATTATTTAAATCACTTGACCAGAAGGATGAAGAAATAGAACTGTGGTATGGTAAGTACTGGAGAAGTATTGAATGTAAATGTACTAAGAAAGCTAGACATGTTCGAGCAGAATTTCTGTAACTTTACCTTTTCAGGACTCTTTTATTGCATCAAAAAGATGTGCTTGTGCTTCTCAGACTTGTTGGCTTTGTACTGAAGCTACTATCAGATTTGCTTTATTCACTAGGATGATCTCCTAGCAAGAAGAAGCTGGTTTGACATCTATTGAGCATTTTTAGTATGAAAGTTGTACTTCTCATTTGCAAAGTAAATCTGCAAAGCTATCTTGCATGGACAAAGCTTTTTTATGTGGCAGATAAAACAATTTTCAGTTTTACCTTTGATCGTTTTGCATATTAGAATTTTATGACTCCTATAATCTGCAGATTCTGTCAACATACTTGTAAGCTTAGGTAATCTTACATTTTGGGTTTTACAGATTTAAGCAAGACACTTCAGGATTTGGATTTGTTTGGCAGACAAACATTAGTAGTGGTTCTGCATCATCGTGCTAACTGGCACCCTAAAGGAGAATCATCATTGCATGATCAAACTAATTTTATCAGAGGGAGCTCTTCTAATGAAGGCAATGATGGATATTGGGGATCCCTGAGAAGAATTTTATCTTACTTGAATCCAATCTCCTACCTGAGTGGAAGTACCAATGCAGAGGATACTACTGCACAGGAATCTCAAAGCCGCGTATGGCAATATGGTAAGTTGAATTAACTTTTTATGTTGATTTTTTTGGAAATCAGTTCATGAAAAAACAGCTTTCTACAATCTCGAATTAGTCATAACTTGAGAGCTGCTAGAGCAGAGGCTTTTAAGTTTCTTTGACCATTATAAGCCTTATCAGACTTGTGGGCCTGAATAACCAGATAAGTAAAAGGTTTTGACAGTTAGTTCCTGTTTGATTATTGTCCAACTAATTTCCCAAGATTCTGTGATAAATCACTTTTATTTTTTAATTTTTTATCTTAATCTTCTCTCTTTGTGAAAACTGGAAGAAGTATTCCCTGGAGATCTTTTTTCTTTTTTTTTTTTCCTTTCATATTTGTGGGAAGTAATTTCATCAGTTTATTACTCCATTCTCTTCTCTTTATCCTGGTTCCTTTAATGATGATATTCCTACTTGAGAAAGTTGGAATATGCATTTTTTTTTTGTAGCTTTTGATTTCTGAATCTGTTATGGATCTACGAACTACATTTTTTTCATCGGGCTTTTTGAATTGCTTTTTCATTCTTCAGATCCAAATCCTTCACTTCAGAATGATCTGCAAGGCACAGGAATATCCTCTGGAGTATACCGAGGCACGGATACAACCAGCCGAAGCAGCAGTAGCAGGAGTAGGCAGCTCAAGTCATCTCCTTTTGGAAGCAACATCCACACACTAAGACATGATGAAGATGATGGCCGGTTTAATGACAGAAATGCCTTCTGGAATGGGAATTCCACACAATATGGTGGTGACAATGATGGCAAATGACCCCTCCCTGCAGGGATCTGTGTGTCATGGTTAAGGCTGCAGATTGTTTCTTCTTTTGTTGAATCCTTGATAGATATAATGGCCGTCTGTAAATGCCCATTGAATAAGGGCTGGACAGGAATAAAACCTCAAAATCTTGAATGCGAAGAGTATAACATGTGTGTAATAATTCGGATATCCAGTGGGAATGTCACTTTCTGAGCAAGCCTAGTGTATATATAATTTTTTTTGTCTCATTTCCTTGTTTTACCATTCGTTATTTCTTTTCCGCATGAAAATTACTTTTTGATCTTTCATTAAGCCCAACTTAGAAGGCTGACTCTGGCATCACAGAGACAGAGGTCTTCATGAACTCATTTTCATCAAAACGTATAGCCCAATATTTGTTTATAATTTGTTTCTGTGCCTAAAATTTTAGAATGAAGGGTGAAAACAATTTCTTCCTTTAATTTCAGACTTATTCTATGACCATTAGGCACAAAACCTAATCGCTACTTTTGTTTTGCTATTCTTGCTTGGAGTTCCTTCCTTTTGTTTTACTAAAGATGTTTAATTATATAATCGTTAAATGGGACTAAATCCTCTCAGTTACTCTTTTTTGTATTTCTGAAAATATACAAGCTAATTTGTCGACAGCACATGGATTCAGACTATGAAATGAAAGCATATCTTATCGTTTTTGTCTCTTCCTGATATATTTTCGGAAATATTTAGAAATCTTATGATGTCTTTTGCTTAAATATACCAAACTATGCGAGATTGCGACGGAAATGTAGCAAACAGCCACAAGCATTGGTAAGAGTCCTGATAAAAAAATAAAAAAAAATAGTACAATTATGTCATCATTGTGATGAGGATTTCAATTGTGACATAAAAGTTTTTGATCCGTTCAAGAAGAAAGAAAAATAAATTAATTAAAAAAAACTGATTTGGCAAAAATCGGCAATCAGGACAAATGTCAACATTTAATTTGCTAAATACCAAGATCACAGGGGCTCACTGGGCTACTGGTTCACATGAGCACATCCCCACAAACATATACACACACCCTAATATGCCTGTTAAAACCTGTGACAGAAGAAACTGATCCTCTCTCTCTTATGTCTCATGGCTATTGTAATTTGTACACAAGTACAGCTTGAAATCTACTGACTGCTGAAAACTGGAGGTAGAGCGCGTCTAGTCGAGGCTAATATACAAGCCCCACTGAGAGTCAACACTCTTTCCTTCAAAAATGCAGTGCAGACCCCAAAACTTGGAAAGAAGAATAAAAAGTTCAATCTTGTCTTCTGTTCTGGCTTAAGAAAAACGCTGAAACAGTAATAAGTATCATTTTACCTCCAATCTACTTTGAGAGATCCTTCAACGAAAATTTCCAGGGACAGTCTCAAAAGTTGTCGGGGTGTATGTGAAATTTGCACTTCTCGTGTCAAAGAGATGCTGTCCAAATTGTGGGAAGATCTGGAGCTGCCGGTGGCTGCATTAGCTAAGTCGCAAATGAGTCTTTATTCTTTTAGCAGCATAATTAAGTGAGAGAACAACATTAACATTACACCAAGGTCTGATAACCATATCAAGATTGATAGGTCATTTCTGAGCTAAACGCACCTGAGCATATGATGCATGACCAGCCCCAGAACCATATCTAGGATGCTGATGCATGACCTGTCCTAAAACATGGAGAATGGTGACACAGAAAATACAGTCTTTGGCGGATCTTTATATGCGATAAAATTGTAGTTGTACTGCCTTCTTTGCCATGGTTGTCGCAAGAAAGAGCACAAAAAGCCATCGAGGCTACTTATTCACGCAAATTTGTCACCGGCTGATCCCTTCAAGTGTCATTATATATAGGCATGGAACCTCCACGGGATGCAGATTTAAGCATTTTGCTTCTGGTGCTCATCACTGAGCAGCCAATGAATACCCTGCACGGTTCAGAGCACATAGGTATAAATAACATTTGGTAGAAACAATTATAAATGTCAATTGAAATAAGAAACAAATAATATGATGTTTATCATGTACTAGAGGTCAGCTTTAAGCCCCCCCTTCATTTTCTATTTACTATCAGTTTATTAATAAAACTTGGGGTTGGCATCCAAAAAAGAAAAGTAAAAATAATATGATGTAGTTGATCAATTCAGTCCATAAGTAAAAATTCATCAATCTGCGTTTGCCGACTATCCCACTCATTACAGCAGACGTCAAAAGCAATTAGAATTTCCTTCAATGTTCTTACATTAACTTTAATCAGAGGATGTTCACGTTTTACAAAGTACTGAAGAGTTCAGCAAATCAAAACAGTGCAAAAAATGCTTCCTCCACAGGTTCTTTTAAGTACCTAGAAAGTGGCTTATTTCCACACATTTGGGAAGAACAAACACAACCATAAATGGCTAAAAATGAAAACAAATTATGCTTTTAATCTCACTACTATAGATTTTCACCCCTGAGTAAATCTATAGCTATAACATTCTAGAAGACTTGGAAGATCTCAATCATGACCATGGACAAAGTAAAAAGCACAAGGCAGGAGACTGCAACTTGCTTATTGATGTTCTTGTATTAGCTTCAATGGAAATTCAAGTTTATCAGGCACACTAGACTCTTAAAGATGTAGTGGCTTAATTCCACAGGTTTGAGAAGATGAAACACAACCACAAATGGCTAAAAAGGGGAAGGCAATATCCTTTTAATTTGACTTCGAGAGATTTTCACCTCTAGCAATATACTGCTATGACCTTCTAGAAGGCTCGGAATACAAGTACAAAAGAGAAAAGAAAGAGAGGAAGCAAGAGTTTCCATTTTAACAAGCAAGATACACAAATCGAGGGAAGTAGCATCAGTAGATTGATCAAAGCAGCTGTTGCCTTCATGTTTTATCTCATATTAGTCACCCATTTAAAAGCTACTTAGAATGGTACTCTTTTGTGTGATTATGATAAAATGTCCTGCCTCCTGATGCTCAAACAGTAGTAAGTTCTTCAAAGACAAGGAGGAATCCTTATGTTTTGAGTACAAAGTCACATTTTAAAACAAAGGCCTGAAGCAGGTGAATATCACCACGCATCTTTCTAAGAGTTTCTATCAATTGTATTAGTCAGAGAAAGAGACATCCCACTAAACAGAAGGATAATAGTATGTGAGGACTCTTTTGAGGGGCAGTCTGGTTATGGAAAGGTGTTGTATCATTGGGCACTATGTTAAAAGGGAAAAGAATTCTTCTAGAAATAAAATCAAAATCAATCCAATAAACACTGAATATACAGAATTTTGCATCTCCCGAGTTTTACAGATTCAAGGATTTCAAAGATTACTACTCTAGTGAAAACTAATACAACTTTACTGGAAGCTCAATAAATTGACAACCAAATGAAGTATGAGCACCAGAAGCTAAATGCATTGACAACCAAACCAAGTAAGAGCTCCCTCTATAAGCTCAGACTGGTTAAGCACAGAAACAGCTAATGGGAATAACTTCTGGAATCTACAATACTTTTGCTAACTGTGAGAATAACATTGAAAAAAATCCAGCTTAAAACTAAGTCACATCATTATCCTGTAATTTTACACGAATTTTGATTCTAAAAACCAGAAAAAAGTCGCATCATGTTTATGTGATTGAAGCAAATTTTAGAAGATCTTGACTGATAAATTACCTAACTTACCTTTTGGCAAAACTTTGGATGCTGCAGTCCAATTCACCCACATACCATGCCATCTCTTGTCACGCTACAGGTAAAGGACTTACTCTATAAATTATTAACCATGTTACAGCTGCCACCAATAAACATTTAAAATAGGTTGTATAATTCTAATATAGAGTCGCACAACTCTTTCATCAGGGAACAGCACCAGCTATAATTAACTCATCCTGGCATATTTTTATTCATACTGAAAATACTTTTGTTGTTTGAACTTAAAGCACCAATATCCAAAACTGTAATTAGCATCCGCTATCTTGAATTTCAGCGTGTTCTCTCGTTTACAGCGAAGCATTTTCTCTTGTTATCATACTAATGTCTACCCTTAGTATGCCCAAGTAAAATTACACTTCGCTAGCCAACTTTCACTCCCTTCATCAGCACAATGTATTTTCCCAGCAACACATAGCAAAAGAACACTTAGCTAGAACTTTAGATGGATTGAAAATTGTCTAAAATGCTGACCAGTCTACTATTTAACAAAGGCAGTTGAGCTCAATCAGACTTCTCATGAGGCTCTGCTAATTTGGACTAACAGCCTCTTGAGAGATCGCTATCTTTGCCAGGTTTTACAAAACAAACATGACCAAAGAATTTCATACAAAAATCATGCTCAATTTGTCAAAGTAACTCACATAACTTTCAGCTCTAAAGGAACGATATAACTAGTTCTAGCTAAACATTCGGATAATGCTCAAATTTAGGCATATTTCAGTTACAGGTAAAGAATGGAAAAATCTCTTTCAGACTGGAAACTTACCATGGAAAGGAGATATAACTGTGCATATAACCAAAAACAGCCCGCAAATTGTAATTGACTTCAATGTGGCAGAAGCAGATAAACAGCCAAGCAAGAGTACCAAAGCTATCAAGCTGTGGAAAGTTCTTGGGAATCTCAACAACTTTAGATCTTTTACATCAACACAAGCAAAAGATAATCTCCATTTATTTCTCTGTTTTGTGTGCTCTTTCTTTGCATCATCTTCTTCCATTACTTTATGTGCTTTGTAACAATTCAGTCTTCAGAAATTGGAAAATCTATCAAAGCCTTGAGACCATGCCAACCATTAACAAAAAAATTTATTTTCCGCACATGTATATGGAGCAAGCATAGTAGAAGTGAAGAGTTCTGCACAATGGAAGACAACATTTCCAAGAAATGAAATGCATTCTCCCATGTATTCACGTGGATAAGCCCTTTAACAAGATTAAAACATAAGCGAAGATCAGGAACTGAACCTTTTTGTCTTCTCCAGCTATAGCTGAAATGCCTTCTCAACTCTGCATGAGTTGGATAGACTCTCCAACAGAGAAGTATACATATTCATCAGAACCTGCCAAACCACATCTCGAAATGCTATTAAGGTGGCATGGCACCTGCAAAGAGATATGTTGAGTCTGGGATGATGCTGTCAAGAAATAGTCCAGCGCAGATCATTTCTTTTGTCCATGAACCCTGCTGGTAATGCTTTCCTCCACTTTTGGAAGCAAGAAAGCTCTTTAGAGTCTTCACTGATATGAGCTAGAAACCAGCTGGGCATTTTTGTCATCTCTCAAGACATCCTCATAGAGGTATACATCGCATCAGGATACATCAAACAAGGAAAACATTTATGAATTGAACCAACAACTTCTAGCTAACTCCCCTGGTGTTATCACAGGGCAGCCATTGGATATCCTGTTTAAATGGAAATTCAGTTGTAAACTCTGATAACAAAGAAGTAAAACAATACCTAAAAATTGAAAAAAAAAATAATAGAATGAAAATGTCAAGTTGGTCCAAAACTTTCATTAACATATGCAATAGCACTTTTTCTTGTCATCTCAACCGTATGAATCTCATTACCAAAAATTTCAGCTTAACATGATGACCAACGATAAAGGAAAAATTTAGAAGCTAAATAACAGTTTTAGAGGCAGACTAATGATGGTTTTTCATTGACTTCTAATGATCATACACATCATAAAGTTGGTCAAATATGTTAATTCATTTGGTAGAGACTGGATATTTTTTAAAAATTGCAACCATAAAGTATTCTGCTATGACATATTCAAGAAATCTTCCAAGTTTTGAACCATGAACATCCAATAGAGCGAAAGGCTTCTGTTGCTATCAATACCACTCTGCCTAGGACTTTTGGTGGAAGCAATATCAATCGACAAACAAACAAAGTACAGAATTATTCTGTCAACCAACTGCACCCCTTGTGGTAGAATTAAAGTACCATTCTTTTGCTTACACAACCAATATCATTCCTATGTTATAATCCAAAAGACAAAACAACAATTTTGAGTTCTAGTTTTTACAATTTGATATGCAACCATAGTATAACAAGAAAGAATTGGCAATAAACATCAGATTATCTGTCTCTCTCTCTCTCTCTCTCTCTCTCTCTCTCGATGGCGCAACTATGTCATGGTTAAAAGGAGATGCAATGAACTTTGGCAATCTAAGACTAAGTTCCTTCGCCTGAGTTCCAGCGCCCAAAAGAAGCTTCTTGATTGTCAATTACTTTTCAATGTGTTGCTCATGCCAAATATAAACTGTTCAGAATATCCTAGTAATTTCAAGAACAGCTGATAGGTGAGTTACTTTGGGCATTATAGAAAAAGGTCCTTACATGTATCTGTTGGCCCCTTTCAACATATTTAGTACAGCAGAGGTCTCTTCCATGACTAAATGCTTTTGAAGAGTGCATAAAGCTAAAAAGCACGAGTTAAGCCCTTCTCTAAAGCTTCTTTTGACCTTTACTTTATCAGCCAGTACTGACGGTTCATCGCCAAGGGAAGCAAATTCATATTATTGGTGTTTTACTTCTGACCAGTCAACCATCTAAAACTTCGGCTGCTATTTTCTACCCTAAAAAGCAATACTACCAAATTACAGGATCAACCTCAAAGACACAGAGAGAGAGAGACAGAGAGAGCGAGAGAGTCAAGGAAATAAAAGTTCATGTTGGTGCTAAAAGTACACATTTGATGCACTTGAGATTCATTTGCTACTAAAAGTAAATAAAGAATCATGCCCTAGCAAAACAAAAGTCTGAGGGAAGCGGAATTCAAAATTGCACAACTATCCATTCAAACCACGCAGTTAATATACTGCAAATACCAAAAGCTGACTTGACAAAATGAGAATAATGACTGTACTGAAACAGCAAAGCCTTATTACTCTTGTTCCATAAATTTGGGATACCAAGAAAGTAGTTAAACCCCATAAACCATGTTTCTTAATCTGACAATACATGTAGACTTGTGATGGAGCCAGCCTTGAAAGCAGTGGATAATGTATCTCTGTCAATACGTTTTTCTCCTGATGCTTTAGTCATGTATGCAACATTATTTGACATTACATAATTAACCTGTGAATTGTTAAGAACTTCAAATGAAACTTCTTAGTACCTATGTCATTCTTATTCTGTTCCTTATGCTTGAATTTCACCATCTTCCCTCAGTTCGAGTAAACCATTTTGTAATTATTTATTACTCCTTCTTCTTGCCATATAAAGTATCTTCCAGTCACAAAATGCAAAAGAAATGGCACAAATTGGTGCTTAGATAGATTCAAGGCGTTTCTTATATCCTGAATCGACATCTGTGCAGCAACTTGAGCTAAATTAGACTTCTCAGCAGGCTCTGCTAGTTTTGCAGACAAGCTCCACTAGATGGTTTTAATTGACATATTTTACAAACAAAACATGCTCAGACAATCTGATTCATGGATAAATATCAATTTGTAAATGACAATAATCCAATCAATTTTTAGCACTAAATGGTGGAAGTATCTGAAACTAGATCTAACTAAACAGTCAGGTAATGTTACAGTTAAGGATATTACATGTTAAGGATGACCAATGTGTGACCTATATAAAAAGGAGAAATGATAATTGAAAGAAGATACATGTGTCTACTTAATTATCCACTCTGTGCAATGTTCCAGTGACTTCCTTTCAGCAAAAGAAGGAAAATGGCCTAAACAGAGAACCATTGCTGAAGATACCATCCCGGTCAAAAATATTTTAGGACCTGAATGATGGTTTATTTTTTCCAGTTAAAAAGGGTAAACACAATGCCTGTTTGCTCTACATTTTCCTTTCTTACTTATTATCATCATATTATACCAGTAGTTTCCCCTTCTTTATTTGCATTATATATTTTTGTCTTCAGGAATTGTTAGACAGAGAAAGATAGCAAAGGCTCGATATCATGACAAACACAAATCCATAATCATGCACATGTACTTAAAAAAAGGCACAGTAGGAGTGAAGAATTCTGTACCATGTAACATAAGCTCTCCGAAAGATGAAGTGCATTCTCCCATCTATTGACATTGATTAGTCCTCTAATAAGATTAACAAAGACGCCAAGCTCAGGAATTAAACCCCTGTTTATCATGTCCACATACAGCTCAAAGGCTTTCTCAACTTTGTGTGAATGGCAGAGGCTCTCAATCAGAGATGAATACATGTTTGCCATGGTAGATGGAGACGAGGACGATGACGAGATCTCTTCAAGCAGCTCAAGAGCCACCTCCAATCTCCCTGCTTTGTTGAAGCTATGGATTAGAAGTTTGTAAATTGGAATAACTGGAACAACAGAATCAACCTGACTTATGTCAGTTAAGAGGCCAAGACTCGTTATAAACTCTTTGTTGAAGCCTTCAATGACCTTACGGTAGCTTGCCATTTGTACCGGCCAATAAGTTTTTCTCATTTCCTCCAGCAGCTGGTACGCTTCATCTAAGAGACCAGCCACAGAATAATGATTTATTAATACCGCATAAGTAATGTAATTTGGAGCACAACCTTTCATACTCATCCTCTGAAAAAGCTCACTGCATCTATCCAGTTTACCGACTTTACCAAAGCCATCAATCATGGAAGTGTAAGTCACAACATTTGGTTGGCAACCCTTTTCTTCCATCATTAACAGAAGTTTATAAGCTTCATCTGTCTTCCCAACTTTGCAAAGGCCATCAACCATCTCTGTGTATATCACGACATTAGGAGCGCAGGAATTTTCAAGCATTTTAGACAATACTTTAATAGCAAGATCAAGGCGCTTATCCTTAAATAACCTGTCGAGAAAAGAGCTATAGGTATAAAGACTTGGATTGTACCCACGTTCCAACATCCGTGTATATATACTCTGTGCTTCATCTAGCTTCCCAGCCTTGCAAAATCCATCAATAAGAGCATCATATACTATGTGGTTTGGCTCACAGCCTTGAGTTGACATTACATCCAAAAGATTACAGGCCTCCTTTACCTTGTGTACTTTGCATAAACCATCAACCAAAGCACCATATGTAACAACATTCACTTCTTTAGCACTTTCATCGCTGCCCCTGAAATACATGTCTACATCCGGAATGTTTTCATTGCCCACCATCCTTGCGTAGATTTGGTAAGCCCTTTCAACATCTCCAGCTTTGCAATGACCATCAATCAAAGCAGTGAAGGTGACAACATTAGGCAAGCATCCTTCTGTTAGCATCATCTCAAATAGATCATTTGCATCAGACATTTTCCTTGCTTTAAGGTAAGCATGAATAAGAGCAGTATATGTTACCACATTGGGCTTGCAGCCATCCTTCACCATTTCATTAAACCAGCTGCGTGCCTGTTGAATAAGGCCAGCTTTGCAAAAATTGTCTATAAGCATTGTATAAGTATAAATATCAGGAACAATGCCATTGCCTCTCATTTCCTGGAACAATAAAAATGCCTTGTCTAGTTTTGAGGCATTACAAAGAAAACTGATAACCTTAGAATATGTACTAACATCTGGTATAAAGCCCTTCCTCATCATCTCACGAATCACCTTCATAGCTTTTTCAATTTTTCCAACCCCACAGAGGCACCTGCTGAAATTGGCAACATTCACTTTGTTTAGTACAACACCTCGATCAAGCATTTCATCATAACATTTTTCAGCAATTTCTAGGACATCTGAGTTAGGCAGCTCCTCATTGCCACAAATACCACCAATCAATATGTTGTAGACCACATAACCTGGCTGATGACCACAAAGAACCATTTTTTTAAGCAATTTATAGGCATAAGAGTAGTCCCCTGACCTGCAATAGGCATGCACAAGAGAATTAAATATCTTCGGACGGGGATAACAACCTTCTGTAATCATCATACTCAGCAATCTCTTGCACCTACCTAATTTTCTCTTATTCAAACAACCACAAAGCAAAGTCTCATAAGTTACATCATTAGGAATGCATGAATTACACCGCATTATGTTTAAAAAATTCATAGCTTCTTCAAAAAGTGAAGCTTCACACAATCCGGATATCATGCTAGTATACATAACTGTATCTGGTACAAATTCTTCCTTTTCGATTAAATCTAGAGCTTCTCTCCATTTACCCTCCTTACACAAAGAACGTGTGAAACACAGCAATGTATAGGCATCCATCTTAAATCCCAAATCCAACATCTCCCTATGAACCAAAGCTGCACTTTCCAATTTGTCAACTCTCAGAAAAACCTGAACCAAAGCATTATACGTGGCCCTTGATGGCTTATATCCAAAATCCTTAAGCCTCCCCAACTCCTCCAGTGCCAAATTCCACAACCCGTTTCGGCAGCATTTCTTAATCAACACATTCAGCAAT
Organism: Coffea eugenioides; assembly: GCF_003713205.1. NCBI lineage: Eukaryota > Viridiplantae > Streptophyta > Magnoliopsida > Gentianales > Rubiaceae > Coffea > Coffea eugenioides. The sequence goes on from NC_040037.1 coordinate 20,750,740, forward strand.
TTACCAAGAACCTCTCTATCATCGTTCTTGATTTCTTGAAGAAAACTTTCTTGAATTCTATCATTTCTATTACACCCCAATAAATCTAACAGAGCGTCATAAACAGCTAAACCATGATTATACCCAATCTGCCTACCAGCCCATGTGAAAAACTTTACACCAAGTTGAACATTTTGTACATTCTTTAACACATCAACAACCAAAATTTCATCCAATTTATGCCTAAACTGCCTAAGAAATTTCTGGGTTTTATCCCCAAACCCATCATCATTATTCTTTACAGCATCAAGAATCAAAAGAGCATCATCTGAACAATTACCAGTCTCCAAGTTTTGAGCTTTTGAAGTAGCTTCAGTGCCTGGATTTTCCAACAATGAGTCCCTCAAAAAGGAATATTCCTGGGGTGAAAAAGAACTGGCTGGAGTTTTTTCAGGTGGAAAAGACTCAAATTCTTGAAAATTGCAATCTACATCTGTAAAAGTATCCCAATTATTTTCTTGAGTAGTGATGGGTCTGGTGAAGAATTTCAGGGAGAAAAAGAGGGGGTCTCTGGAGGATGAGCAGAGAACTGGAATGGATATAGCATTTCTGAGGAACCTTTTACTCATTCTCCCATGAGAAACTAAAGATTGGGCGAGATTATAGGTAATTAAGAAGAAATGGAGCCGGCGGTGGTGGTGGCTTGGGGGCGGCGGCCGGAAGGATTTGAATTATTATGTGTGCACGGTGAGTCTGGGCATTCGCTGGGAGTGAAGAAGTGAAAAGGGAAATTTTGAAACTGGGAATAATAAGAAGAAGATTATTATTTAAAGCAATAATAAAAAGATTCAATATAAAAAATGGTTAATATAAGTACAAAATGGCATAAATTGTAACCAAATTATTTAAAATACGCTGTTTTGGTCAATAAATTTTTTATTTAGTTAAAATAGTCACTCGACTAATGCGGCACATTTTTTAATTTTGATTAGTTGAGTGACCAATTTGCTTAAGAAAAAGTTTATTGACTATAACAAGAAATTATAAAAATTTTAGCAATTATTTACGCCGATTTACTTTCTATAAAATGGTGCAAGTTTTGAAATATTTGATAATGGCTAACAATTTACTATTTACGAATTAAAACAACTACAAGCAACAAATAATGTGAAAGGTCTCTAAAATATTTAAAATTTCTACATTTGGTCACTTAACCTTCTATTTTTGAGTCATAATGGTGACTCAATTAATAAAAACATGCATGTAACTTAATATGCTTTATATTGCGTTTGGATTGCGATTTTTCTACGGAAAATCACTGTAGTTTTTTTTATAAAAAATACGAAAACCCATTTGAATTGCACATGTTCAAATATTTTGTTTACATTGTACGGTTTTTCCGTGAGAAATATTGACGCCATTTTTTCATTGATAATTGGCTACCTAATATATCTCTTCTTCATCTGCTATATGGTCTCCATACTTCAAAACTCATGTCTTGAACAAAAATTGTTGGCTGCATAATTTCCGAGACCACCCGAAATTTTTTACACTATAACCTATCATTCCTTGGAAAAAAAGTAGTATACTTTGCTTGGCTCCCTTGTTTTCACTATTGATATGAACATTTTAAAGCCAAACAAAAATATGGAAATATGGTACTATTTTTTTGAAGGAGACTATTATTCGGTCCGGATTTTGCCATCAAAGGCCATCGAAAGTGGTACTATTACAAAGTCAGAAGTACGTGGATAAAAAAAAAAAAAATTTATCACCACCCACAAACAATTCAAAAGATAGTCATCATTGAAATTAGCAAAATGTCCGTGGCTTTTGGACTAGTCTATAAATGCATGTATGATACTATTAAACGTTTTTCGTTGTGAACTAAGCCAATTTTTGTCACTCATTTCATGTTCTTGGCCTGCAAATTGAAAACTGAATAAAAATGTTCAACATTGCATGTATAATGTGTTTCAGATGGCCAGACAAATTAATTTCAAATGCTTTCGTAAATCACTTGTTAGCGATTGCATTACGAGAGTAGGAGACGATAGTTCCCAAAATTCGAGTATTTAACTATACTAGGCTTTGTGCCCGCGAGTTTCGCAGGGTGTCCATTATTGATTGTTTAAGAGTAATGTAAGATTTATTTAATAATTAATGTTTAGAGTGTTTTATATGATAGTAGGGTTGGAATAATAAATAGAGGAACAATATATTGGATTAATATATTTATAAATAGATATAGTAATATTGTTGTGATTTGTATTTAATTTTTTAAGAGTAACAGGATGTAAATATTATTTAAATTAATGGAATGTAAATCATTTTTTAAGAGTTGAGATAAATTAATAATTTTTATATGTTGATTTTTATATTGTTAAATATAAGTGGAAGTAGAATAAAGAAAATTTAGGGAACAGATTAATTATGATTGTTGGATAAAATCTCTGCTGAAGAGCTGCAGATGATAATTGTTTTCATTGAGCAGGGTGAACAGGATGACACTTCCTTAATATAAGAAGTGTTTTTGTGCGAATATTGGCCAACCTTCTGTTATTTCTATTCCTTCTAGCTGAAAGATCCATCGAGTTTGAGCATGATAGCAATTGATGACTGTACGCGATAAAATTTCAAGTCTGCAAAACGACACGAAAAATACACGACAAATATATGATATATAAATTTAAGAAAAATATGTAGGTATAATCTCTGGGGTTTTCTCGAACTTGTGGAGAGTTTCCCTCGATTCTTCTCCTCGAACGCCAATCCAAGGGCTTCGCAGCTTGTTCTTGGATCCACCACTGATTCCTTCAAATCTTGATATGGAAGATTTGAAGGATTTGAAAATACTTGAAGGCTCAAGCCTTGATATGCGGGAGACTTGAGGAGCTTTGAGACCCAGACCTTCGTAGCTTGAAGCTTCAATACTTGAGTGTATGAGATGCTCCTTGATATCTCTGTGTCCCCTTAACTTGGTTGAGAGACCTCTATTTATAGTTGTAGCAAGAGGTGGAGGTTGAGATCATGTACACCACTCTACTTGCCTAGCAAGACGTACAGTCATATTAGGACTGTGCCAGTTAAATATTATCTCTTCATTAATAAAGAGATAAGTAATTTCTCGATTGGCCAGACTCGTGGGGACACGTGACGTGGCGCCATTTTACTGGCCAGGCCATTGCAGTATATAAGAGATATACTTGGATTAAACAATTCTAAATATTATCCCTTTAATAAGAAATAAATACTTAGATATTTATCCAATAAATACATGATATGATATGATTTGGTTGGTGGAAATACCCCTGCAATTTGAATTGATTTGGAACACTTCACCTTAACACGTGGCAAAATATAATTGGCTGCTTAATAACCAAATTTTCCAAGTGTACATGACATATGGCAATATCCGATTGGACAAAAATATTTTAATAGACCAATGGTAATTTTTAGAATTTAACTAAAATTCCATTGTCTACAAATGCCCCCTCGAAATTTGTTCACAAAAAAAAAAAAATTAAAGCAGGCTTTGAGTGAACAAGTTTCGATTTCCTTTCTTTTCTTCTTGGCTTAATTCGGTTGTCCTATTAATCTCCAACTCACGCCCACTAATGTGTGAAGTTTCACAGCTCTTAATTGATAACATGGAATGATGATTGCATGCTCCAGTGATTTCAATTTCCCGAGGCCGAATCAGTTTACGTAGTAGCTTCACATTTGCTACCTTAGACCAATTCCATACTTTTGTGGTACTTAATCATTGATGGACTAACCAATTAACTTCCCCACTGAGCACATTCGAAACCCGAGGAACCGTTTGACACAATTATTCAGGAACCCAACTCGCAGAGGAAGTTTATTGCAAAAACAATTCTTCTCCAAAGCCTTTTTGAGTCGGAACTGTACGTCCCTTTCTCTCTCCTTGTCCCACTATACTAGACAGGAAGAAACCAATTTCTTTTGTGAGTCAACTTTCTCGGCTCTGACATATTAACTTGCTGAGCCGCAAATAATGAGCCCTTTACCACCTCAAATTGAAATACCTTTTACCAGAATCCTCCTTGAATATGGACCGCATACCTGCTATATATACCCGATGGTTGGGGGCATTAATTTACCCACACTCCAAAGGCGAACCGCCTCTTATTTTTCCGCTAGTGTTATCAGGCTACTGCTCGTTCCTCGTGACTTGTTTCTACTGCATTGACCTCGTGCAAGCTGTCTGCAAAATCTGGTCCTGCTTCTACCACAATTTTGAAGGTAATTACCTCCAATTCTTGCCCATAAATATTCGTACCCTTTCATATCGACGGCACCCCTTTTTCTTGCTTCAGAGTAGGAATATTTGACGGCTGATTCTACCAAGTTGATGCCACCTGCCTGATGCCCTTTTTTTTTTTTTTTTTTTTTTAATCACTAGGATAACACCCACTATGATATTTGAGCCTTTTTTTTTTGTTTTCTTTTTTTTTGTGTTTTTTTGTTTGTTTTTTTTTTGTTTTGCTCATTTACTAGGGTAATACCAAATATGATAATTGAGCCTTTTTTTTTTTTTTTTTTTTTTGCTCATCTATGAGGGTAATACCAAATATGATATTTGAGCCCCTTTTTTTTTTTACTACCAAATATGGTATTTGAGCCCTTTTTTTTTTTTTTTTCATCTATTAGGACAATACCAAATATGATATTTGAGCAGAAATTTCCCTTCTTTTTGCTAGAACTCTGACCTCAATCTCTTTTTCTTTTTTTTTTGGCCCCAGTCCATGTCAATATCTCAACTTTACTAACTTGCTCTTTTGTAGATACCTCATCTTGTGCCTGAAAAGGAGCTTGAAACAATTTTGAGGATTTGAAGAGAGCCACCGATTAGGTAATTTAATTACCAAAATTTTGTAAGAAATTCCCTTCATTGTCTAATACTTTCTTTTTCAAAATTCCAGCAATCATGCAAATTAAGGACTACACCGTGTCACTGCCGCATATTTCACTGACGGATGAACGGGGAGGAACTCAATCAAAGAGCTTGTCACTACATGTTTACAAACCAGCAATCGGCCCGCTCGCTGAATCCTTCATACCCCTCGAAGGATGCTTTCATCTCGAAGATTGGACCAGCAAGTGGACTAAGGAAGTGGTGGCACCGTCGACTTTCTCTACTACGTCGAGGGAAGAAGAAGTTGTCGTATTAAACTCGTCACTTCACAATGGAGATCCAGAAATAGCCAAATTCACGCTTCCGTTCATGGGCTTCAATGTTGACAAAGCTACATGGAAAACCCCTTCGTCCTTCTTCGGTGAGGCGTGTTTCACCTCCCATTATTGGGAGTGGGTTGAGGACATGCTTGGAAGGTATAAAGACATACTCACACGCGCTGGCATATTTGAAGCCGTCTACGCGTCGAGATACTCCTACGACCGCTGTGAAAATATCTTGCGAGCCTTCTTCAAATATTGGTGTCCCTCGACGAACACACTCCATACGCCCGTTGGGGAGTTGTCCATCACACTTTGGGACCTTTATCGACTTGGTGGCCTTTCGATCGACGGCACGTTTTTTGATGAAGTTGTTCCTTCAGCGCGGGAGCTCCTCACTCGTGACAAAGAAGGGAAGCCACTTCTCCCTGAGAGTTGCAGGCACCTCTTTTCGGCTTACTACCACCTCTGGACGAATGACCAAGGGGTATGGATGAAGGACTGGATTCGCTTCTGGTTCAAAGGAGAGGCTAGGTATAGGGCTCCTCCGAATAGAGCGAATAGAAGGAAGACCACATCTAAACCAAAAATGACTTACAACCCTTCTGGAAGCGTGGAGCCTTACGACCTTGCCGATACGAATGACTTCAATGTCCCTTTTGACACCCTGGGTATCCCAGGGTCTCTAAGAAAGGAGACCTATATTGCGGCATTCATAGCGTGTTGGATCTGCAAGTTCCTTTTGCCAAGCAAAAAGGTCGACCGTATTCGCCCAAGTGTTTTCAAGGTTGCATGCTTAATGGCTACAGGAAAAAAATTTTGTCTTGCAATTCCCGTCCTTGCGAGCATATATCATGGGTTGAGGGAGATCGTCCACGCCCCTAACCTTGGAGAATGTGAGGTAACTTTTCCAATCCATTACGTCTATGCTTGGATTGGCCAATACTTCGATGTATACTACGAAAATCATCAAGTGAGTAGCCACCACGCGCGCATGACAAGATTTAGTGGTGAGAAGATGGCAATATTTTATGGCCAATTGGAAGCTGAGGAAATCTTCAAAGAAACGAATCCTTTGATGCTTCCTAAATTGTGCTGGACTGAGAATGAAGAAAAGGCGTTGATCGATGCCGGATCCTTATCATCAAGACTCATGAGCTACTTCATTAGTCAACGCTCTTGCCATTTAACTCTACGTAAGGATAATACTTTCATTACTGAAAAATATAATCCTTGCAGGTTCAGCAGTTAATTCGGTTTTTGTCAGGACATCCCCAACAGGACATCCCCAACAACTTGAAAGAGATCACTCACACTTATACCTTAGGTGAAGCTATTCAACTATGGGATTCCTCAGTTCGCACTCAGACGCGATCTCGGATGACTATACCCATGCACAGGAAGTATCCATTGATCACCAAAGACTATGATGCCTGGTGGTCGACTCGGTCAAATAGTGTCTCTTCAACTCCCTTAAAATTTACCGTTAAGATCCCTCAGCAATCATCGAAGAAGAGCAAGATTACCTCCGCCAACGAGTCAGTGCATCCTAATGGAGTTATAGAGATTGTAACGGGTCTTACCTCATCTACCTTGCGGAAGAACAAAACCATTAGTAGCTCCTTGGAAAATATTGTTACAAGAAATAAGTCTTCCAAGGACTCTCGACAGGCCATCAAAGAGGCGCAACCAGTGATTCCAGCAAAGAAGATGCCGCCCATGGTTTCAAAATCTTTATCAGTGACTCACACAGAAGAAGATGTCGAAATTGAAATGATGGACGATCGTGGTTCTCTCGAGGCTATAGGACAAGAAGGGACTCAAGCTCAGGGTATCGAATCTACCCAGAGAGGAACCCATTCGTTGGCAAGCGGCAGTAGTAGCCAAGACCGTCATTGGAACCGATCGAAGAAGAGGACATCTTCTGATTTGGAGGAAATTTCCTTTTCACCACCGTCGGTTGGAGTGTCGCCACTTAAGGTAATCATATTTTCCTTTTCTTTTTTTTTAAAAAAAAAAGACCCTCAAAACATTTTTTTTTTCAGCCCCCACTTCTTGAATTCCACCAAGAAGATGTTGATACCAATTCACCACTTGAACTTGAGACTGATGCTATAATTTCAAACAAGAAAGGTGACGAAGTCGTTATCAGCATCCCAAAGCAACTTGCCCCCAGTGGAGGCGCTTTGTCAAAGAAGGAGCTGTCTAATTTGCACGAAATCCGGAAAAAACCTAAGGTAGCATTGGTTTCAGAATTTCATGGTCAAAAATTGATCCAGGCGCATCGAAGGAAGTACTTGCAGAGTTTGTTGATGGATTTTCGCGGACAGATTCTTGACACTCCAACTGAACAGATCTCTTCTTTAAAAGAGTGTGCAGAGGAAATCATTGCGGAAATCACAAGAACGGATTCTACCAATGGTCTCCCTTTAAAAGATCACTTGATGGAATTGTTTGCCAAGGCGGAGGCATATGATGTTCTGGCATCCTCATCGTGGGAAAGGATGAGCAAAGAAACACATGCAGAACTCCTTTCCAACGCGACCGTCCAACTCGAGAAAGTTAAGGCAAAGGAAGAAGGACTAACTTGTCACTTGCAAAGTCTTGAAGAAAAGTTGCAGTCCATTGAAGACAGGAAGAAGGTTCTGCAACAGGAACTCATCAGTTTGGAGAAACAAGGCTTGGAAATCAGTTCGACTATCGATCAAAAGCATGAGACCTTCAAGGAGATCCAGGCTGAAATAACCCAAGCGCATGATGAGTTATCTTCCATTGAAAATACTAGCATCATGACTGATGACGCAATGAAGGAATTTGAAGACATGAAATCTGCACTTGAATCATATAAAGTAGCTGTAGTGGAATGCAAATTTGATATTTAGACTTTCCACCATGTTCTTCTTTTCCTTGAATTATTTTATCACTCATTTCTTCCATGTAATGAGTTTTTCTTTTGAATAATAAAATGCTTTTTATTTCTTATCTCTTGTTGTTTTTTTTTTTAAGAGAAAAGAACTTTTAAATTTAGCATTTTATCTCAAAGAAAAAGAGAGGTTTTTTTTTTTTGCAAGGAACAAGGATTTGATTTGGAGTGGTGTAACTGAACTTAGAAGTTGCCCTCTAAGCTGCCTACGTATCCCAACAAGGGAATCAAGTCACACGTAGTTCCTGCCGTTCACATTTTAACCTCATGCGGGCCAGGAGTATCTATTTGTTTACCACCTTAGATTTGGTGGAGTGTTTCAGCAGTTTTACCACATACTACACCATTGGTGGTTGCCATCCACAGTTTTAGCTCATGCGGGCCAGGAGCATCGCGCGGTTCCGATTATGCATAGTACCTTTTTAGGTACTTGCCATTGATGGGGCCAACCATTAATCCATCTTCAGCAACCAACTTGTATGAGCCATTTGTATATACTTCTCGAATGACATATGGACCATCCCACTTAGGAGTAAACTTTCTTTGTCCCCCATGAGTGAGAATGATTGGTCTCCGAACGGCGAGCACTAACTCTCCAATTTGAAAAGAGCGGGGTCGAACGTGCTTATTAAATGCCTTTGAAAGGCGAGCCTGATAACACTCAATCCGTTGCTGAGCTTCCAATCTCTTTTCGTCGAGTGCTTCTAATTCCTCAAGGCGAAGACGAACATTATCTTCTCCACTGAGCCCTTCTTGAATTGCAATTCTTAGCGAAGGTATTTGACACTCAAGTGGAAGAACAGCTTCAACACCGTAAACAAGCGCATATGGGGTTGCTTGTGTGGGAGTTCGAAAAGTGGTTCGGTATGCCCAAAGCGCTTCTCCAATCCGAAGATGCCAATCCCTTTTCGATTTATCCACGATTTTCTTCAACAGATTACATAAGGTCTTGTTGAATGCTTCAGCGAGTCCGTTTGCAGCAGCGTAGTACATGGACGAATTGTATTGTTTGAAATGAAACTTTTCGCAAAGTTTGTTCATTGCTACATTGCAAAAAGGCTTACCATTATCGGTGATGATATACCGCGGGACTCCATACCGATAAATGATGTGCAAGCGAATGAAATCTACTACATTCTCCTTTTTGACCTCTCTTAGAGGAACCGCTTCAGCCCATTTTGAAAAGTAATCTGTCGCCGCCAAAATGAAAATGTGTCCGCCAGAAGATTTTGGAAGTGGTCCAACTATATCCAAACCCCAGGCATCGAATGGCCAAGACGCCACAGTTGGATGCAATGGTTCAGGAGGTTGACGGATGAAATTGCCATGGAATTGACAAGCTTGACATTTTCTAGCAAAATCGATACAGTCCTTCACCATTGTTGGCCAGTAGTATCCCATTCTTTTAATGCGGAAGTGTAATTTCGGGCTAGATGGTGAGCACCACATATCCCAGAGTGAGCCTCTTCCATTGCTTGCATGGCCTCATCTTCCCCAAGACATCGTAGAAATACCCCATCGAATGATCTTCGGTAAAGTGTCCCTTTGTAGTAAATGAAACGTGGCGCTCGACGACGTATATCAACCCTTTTCTTGGAATCTTCTGGTAACTTCCCATGATTAAGGTAATCTACTATGAGATGACGCCAATCCTCCTTTTCGATCTCATGGACAAAAATATGATAAGTATTTTCTTCCTCACCATCATCATCTTCATCAAACATCGGGGGTATGACCCAATTTTGACATATTGAAATCTGATTTCGATGAGAAGGTAGAGTGATCATGGACGCCACCCTTGCCAAAGAATCAGCTTGTTGGTTGAAATTTCTAGGGATATGTTCTATAGTGACATTACCCAGATATCCCATGAGCTGTCTTGCATACTTATAATATGGGATTAATTCGGGTTTCTTGACATCATAAATGCCAAGAAGTTGATTTACCACCAATTTTGAATCGCCATAAACTCTAAGATGCAATTGCTTCATGTCTACGGCCGTTTCCAGACCGAGAATCAATGCTTGATATTCGGCCACATTGTTTGAACACCGGCGTGTTAAAGTGAAAGAGTATGGCAATATATCTGCTTCAGGAGTATAAAAGACAACTCCCGCACCAACTCCATCGCGGTGAGCAGCTCCATCGAAATACATTGACCACGGCGAATCGACCATAAACACTTCTTCATCGGGAAGTTCATCAGTCAATTTCCACTCGGCAGGTACGGGATGATCGGCTAAAAAGTCTGCCAATAATTGTCCTTTGACAGTTTTCGTAGGTACATAAATGATTTCGAATTGTTGAAACTGGAGGTACCATCTCGCGAGCCGATCAGACAGTACAGGTTTTGCCATGACATATTTAATGGGATTAGACTTAGATATGAGTCGAATAGTATGTGCATGAAAATAATGTTTCAACTTCTGAATGACAAATATAAGTGCCAAACACAACTTCTCGATGGGCGAGTAGTTCAACTCATTAGATGTCATCATCCGGCTCAAGTAATACAGTACATTCTCCTTACCTTCATCGTTTTCTTGAGCAAGTAAGGCCCCAACCAACCGTTCTTGAGCGGAAATGTAGAGAATCAATGATTTTCCTGGAATGGGCACAGCCAGCACTGGGGGATTCATGAGGTACGCTTTGATGCTTGTAAAAGCATTCCTACACGATTCATCCCACCCGAAGGGTACCCCTTTCTTCATCAGTCGACTAAAGGGTTGGCATCGTCCGGCCAAATTAGAGATAAACCTCCGGATATATGCCAACTTCCCTTGAAGGCTCTTCAATTCATGAATATTTCGCGGTTCAGGCATGTTCACAATGGCATCAATTTTAGATCGATCGACTTCTATTCCCCGTTGATGAACGATGAAACCAAGAAATTTGCCAGAAGTGACTCCGAATGCGCACTTCAAAGGATTCATCTTTAATTGGTACCTCCGAAGGCGTTGGAAAACTCTTCGAAGGTCTTGAATATGATCATCTCGCTTCTTTGATTTCACCACAAGGTCGTCAACGTAGCACTCCACATTTCTATGGAGCATATCATCAAATATTCTTTGCATTGCCCTTTGATATGTCGCTCCAGCATTTTTCAATCCAAATGGCATTACTTTATAGCAATAAATTCCCTTGGGAGTGCGGAAGGCAGTTAGCTCCTCATTCTCGGGCGCCATGCGTATTTGATTGTAGCCAGACGATCCATCGAGAAAAGATAGTGCTTCATGCCCGGTTGTAGCATCTACTGTCAATTCTGTGATGGGGAGAGGAAAATCATCTTTGGGGCAAGTCTCGTTTAAATCTCGAAAGTCAACACAAACTCGAATTTGCCCATTCTTTTTCCTTACAGGGACGATACTTGAAATCCATGTTGGATATTTTACTTCTCGTATGAATCCGGCTTCAATCAATCGATTTATCTCATTTTCTATCAGAGGAATCAATTCGGGCCGAAAGCGCCTTTGCGTTTGCTTGACAGGTTTTGTTCCTCGCTTGACGGACAAATTATGAACGGCGACCCTTGGATCCAAACCAGGCATTTCTGAGTAATTCCAGGCAAAGACGTCCCTGAACTCGAGCAGCGAATCAACATACTCTTTTTCTTCTTCAGGAGTCATACAAGAGCTTATGTAAATTGGGCGAGGATCGTCGCTTGTGCCAAGGTTAATCTCTTTTAGCTCATCGACCGTATTTTTTACCCCTTGTTCAAGTTCAGGGGGAGCGTCATCTGCATCTTCTTCTTCTTCTTCGGGATCACTGATCGTAATATGGTGACAGGAAGCCGTACTTTCTTGACCCTGTTCTTCAAAAATGGTTTCAATTCTTACATTGAATAAGTCTCCATAGTGCATGAAGAAATTGGAGAGTCGCTTTCTTGGTCTGTTCTTCTTTATTGGAGTAAGACTTTCTTCCCTGGCAACTTGGTACTCTTGTTTCTTACTGCCTAATCTCTCATAGACGGGCGACTTCAGATTTTTCGACTGCGGGCCAAGTCTGTCAAACACAGAAGTACGTTTTGACTTATTTCCCAATCGGTCGAACACAGATCTCTTTCGGCTTGTGACCTCCATTTCTTCGTTCACATAGTTACAACTCGCTCTTTTGATCATTATACGAACAGGAGAGGGCAGTTGATAACCAAGACCCATCGATGAACTTTCAACATTATAGCCCCTTTCTTTCAACATTTTCTGCGTAGGTGTCAATCCGTGAGTTTTCTCGCCAGTTACCTCAGGAGGGAGTTTGCCCAATGTATTCTTCTCATTTGGGTTATAACCCGCCTTAGCAAGAAGTCTATAGGCGTTTGGATCAAAACCTTCTTGAGTCCGATTAGTTGGTAGCGAGTAATGTTCCACTGCCGGTTCTTCTTTGGGACGAACAAACCCTTGCAAGCTCACCTTCTCAATTTTAACAGGCTCTATCTTGGTGAGCGGAACATTTAATGTGTCATTTCCGATAAAAGAAGACTGACCTTCTTCTCTCTTTGATCTTGGAGTATACCGCAAAATGGGTACTTTGGAATCTTGACTTTCTTCCCTTACCGATTCCTTTCTTTTTGCTTCTTTGTGAAGATAAAATTTGGCGTCGGCAAAGTGAGTTTCGGCTTCCGTGAACGGTTTGTCGTCGGCAGTGACTTTCTTAACAATACCGTCTCGACAATATTTGAAACATTGATGCAGAGTAGATGGTATAATTTCATTCTCGTGAATCCAGGGCCTTCCCAAGAGCATGTTATAAGAGGTTTTGGCTTCAATGATATGAAATAACGCACTTGAAGACAGCTCACCAATGAGCAATTCAAGCCTTATGAGGCCAATTGCTCTTTGCCCCCCTTGGTTAAATCCTTGGATCATGAGGCGGCTTTGGGAGAGTTCATCACTTGAGATTCCTAACTCTTTCATAGCACGTACGAACATGATATTGACAGCAGATCCCCCATCAATGAGTATCTGATTCATCTTTTGTTCTCGAACATATGCACTAACAAACAAAGGTCGATTGTGGGTCTTGAACTCAACAGTTAAATCGTCATCATAAAAAATGATGGTCGTTGCACAATCCACCGGTGGTTTATCATCGACTTTGAGTTTTTTCTCAAATTCAGTGCCAATTTGTGTGACTTGAGAATTCTCAGCTTTGACGACATTACAAGAAGTGGAATTATCAGTATCATCACTTAAATACCCCTTGGGTATAAATTCTCTCAATGTCACGGGCTGTCGAACCTCTTGAAGAAGCTGAAAATCTGACGAAATTGGTGTTGTGGCGACTCCCTTTTGTTTCTTTGTCGCATTTCGTCGTTTCATCGTCACTTTCGGCTTTGTCGAATGAATGCTTTTCGAAAAGATGTACTTCTTTATTTTTGGCTTGCAAGTCCTCTTTCGAGTGACTAAAGTCCATCCTTCATTATCATCTTCGACAACATTTTCAATCGACGATTTTTCAAACTCCGTTTGTACAGACAGAGCACTGCTTGATATGGGTAGAACTTCTATCGGGCAACACACAGATCCAAACATTATTGTTGTTTGGTTTGCCGATGCTTTATCTTCCTCGAGAAGGATCTTTCCTTGACGGGCCAATTCCATAATTTTGTCTTTAAAGACAAAGCATTTAGTGAGAGTGTGGCCAATCAGGCGATGATAACAGCAATAGTTTGGATCATTGACTTGACCGGCTTCCTCTGGACGCTTCATTTCAGGAAGTTCAAGGAGTTTCTCCTTGAAAAGGTCATCAAACATCCCTTGTAAATCAGATTCAAGAAATGGGTATTCTTTTTCTTGCATCTCTTTTAACGTGGGTCTTCTTACTGACCTATTTTGAGATGGATACAACTTCTCAGTAACCTTTCGGCTCACTTTGGTAGCAATTTTCATGGGAGCTATGTTTATTGCCATGGACTCCTTATTATTGAATCTTGAAGGAGGCTTGCCCCCTTTTCTATTTTCTTGTCTTTCATTGTTTTGCCGGGGTGGCTGTACTCACGGAACTTGAATAGGAAGCCCATCAGTTGCATTGGCCGTGATGCTTAACTCCATGTCATGAGCACGAGTAGCTAATTCTTCAAACGTGTTTGGACGTATACCCTGTAGAATGTAGCTTAGGCTCCAATGCATTCCTCGGATGCACATTTCTATGGCAGAGGGTTCGGACAGTCTGTCCTTGCAGTTGAGACTCAGACTTCTCCATCTATCAATATAGTTGACCACAGGTTCATCCTTCCATTGACGAGTGTTAGTCAACTCCAGCATACTGACGGTTCTTCTAGTGCTGTAGAAGCGATTCAAGAATTCTTGCTCCAGCTGTCCCCAACTGTCGATGGACCCCGGCGTGAGATCAGTGTACCAATGAAATGCGTTGCCCTTCAAGGATCGAACAAACTGTTTGACTAGCAGGTCACCATAAGTTCCAGCGTTATTGCAGGTTTCGACAAAATGAGCCACATGTTGTTTTGGACTACCTTTCCCATCAAACTGTTGAAACTTAGGCGGTTGATATCCAGCAGGCATTGCTAGATTGTCAATTCTAGCAGTGTAAGGTTTGGAGTAGGTAAAACTCGATCTTGAACTACCCCCATTTTTGTCTTTGATTACGCCTTCAACAAATTTCTTCAATTGTTCTACGGGGATAGTTCCCTCGGCGGTCACGTATACTTCCTTCACCTTATCTTTACCTTTAGATGAGGGATTTTCACGCTCTTGGTTCTCCTTAGAATCCATATGGCTTCCTTCAGGAGCGTGGTCCTTTTGGGTGAGCAGTTGAGCAATGAGAGCATCTTGGTCCTTGATGTGTTTCATCATGGTTTCCATCATCTTGGACATGTTCGAAACTTACTCTTCGAGACTTAAAGCATTTGTCATCATAGCAGGCATTGCAGTAGAAGAAGCAGCAGAATCTTCCATAGAAAATTTTGATTGAAGGGTTTCATGTGAAGAAGCTGATCCCGTGCTTGATGAATCATCATCATGCTCAGAAAATTTGGATTCGGATCCAAATTCGAGCATGGCGAGAGCCTTCTCGATTGAGGCAGGAACGTCTTGGATCCCCATCGTGGAAGAATAGCTCATTAGTGGTATTGAACCGAAGATGGGAGTTGGCGCCGATGAAGCTTCCATGCTGCTTTGGGTGGAGGCTCTCGTCATACTCCTTGTCATGGGACCAATAGCGCGGGTGTTGGTGGCAACATGTGCAGCTTCCTGAGCAGGCTTAGCATCAGTAGCCTTGGAACGTGCAATCATGATTTTGTTGCTCTTTGGTGCCATTGATGTTGTATGTAGTTGAATATTCGAAGAGAAGAGATGGAAGGCAGAGATTGTCCCACCGGGCGTGCCAAAAATTTGTACGCGATAAAATTTCAAGTCTGCAAAACGACACGAAAAATACACGACAAATATATGATATATAAATTTAAGAAAAATATGTAGGTATAATCTCTGGGGTTTTCTCGAACTTGTGGAGAGTTTCCCTCGATTCTTCTCCTCGAACGCCAATCCAATGGTTTCGCAGCTTGTTCTTGGATCCACCACTGATTCCTTCAAATCTTGATATGGAAGATTTGAAGGATTTGAAAATACTTGAAGGCTCAAGCCTTGATATGCGGGAGACTTGAGGAGCTTTGAGACCCAGACCTTCGTAGCTTGAAGCTTCAATACTTGAGTGTATGAGATGCTCCTTGATATCTCTGTGTCCCCTTAACTTGGTTGAGAGACCTCTATTTATAGTTGTAGCAAGAGGTGGAGGTTGAGATCATGTACACCACTCTACTTGCCTAGCAAGACGTACAGTCATATTAGGACTGTGCCAGTTAAATATTATATCTTCATTAATAAAGAGATAAGTAATTTCTCGATTGGCCAGACTCGTGGGGACACGTGACATGGCGCCATTTTACTGGCCAGGCCATTGCAGTATATAAGAGATATACTTGGATTAAACAATTCTAAATATTATCCCTTTAATAAGAAATAAATACTTAGATATTTATCCAATAAATACATGATATGATATGATTTGGTTGGTGGAGATACCCCTGCAATTTGAATTGATTTGGAACACTTCACCTTAACACGTGGCAAAATATAATTGGCTGCTTAATAACCAAATTTTCCAAGTGTACATGACATATGGCAATATCCGATTGGACAAAAATATTTTAATAGACCAATGGTAATTTTTAGAATTTAACTAAAATTCCATTGTCTACAATGACTCCTATGTTGTTTGTTTGTATATGCGAGGGTATATCACCAATGAGTACCTGAGATAGAAAATAGGGAAAAAACGTAGTTGTATTATGAAATGAGAGTAGCAATGTAGTGTATGAATTATATTGATTGGAATGTAATTTGTATGAAACTCACCAAAGATTCAAGATCGTGTGTTAGATCGTGAAAGAGTTTAGTATTAGAAAAACTAAAAGAAAAGAAATATAGTGAAAAATATAAATTCATAAATATAATATATACAAATTAAGGGTTTTTAACAATTTGAAATTATAAATTTAGAATCATATATTTGTATTTATTGATCGAATAATTGTTTTTTGAATTAATAAATATTGGATTGATTTATTTTTAAGTATATATATATAAGATACATGTCAAGTACATATGATTTTCATTCATTTGTATTAATACGAAATAGCATAATCAATTTATATATATATTGACTGGATACACATAGAATTTGTATTCATTTGCATATATTAGATACACGTAGGATTTTTAGCGATTTGCATATTTTTTTCATATTTAATATTTTTGCTAATATATACATTTTGGAGAAAATTAATTAAATTTATATACATTAGATACATGTTAAGTACATATGATTTTTATTGATTTGTATTAATACGAAACAGCATAATTGATTTATATATATTGATTGGATACACATAGAATTTTTATTCATTTGCATATATTAGATGTACGTAGGATTTTTAGGAATTTGCATTTTTTTTTCATATTTAATATTTTTGCTAATATATATTTTTTGGAGAAATTTAATAAATAAGTGAATAAACATAAAAAGAAGGCTATTTTATGTATTAGATGTGTATATCATTTTTAGTGATTTGCGTATTTTTTTAATAGTTAATATTTTTGTCAATATACACACTTTAGACAAAATTAATAAATAAGCAAGTTAATAAATAAGCGGATAAATATAAAGAAGGAGAGAAAATTATAAATATAGAAATAGTCTCGAAATTATAATTATTTGATATAAATAACACTTATTATATGTTAATACAAGGCAGTATTATTAATTTATATATATTAGATATATGTTAAACATATATAATTTTCATTGATCTGCATTTATACAAAACAGCATAATCGATTTATATATATTGATTAGATACATATAGAATTTTTATTCATTAGTATGTATTAGATATACAAAGGATTTTTAGTGACCTGCGTAATTTTTTGATATTTAATATTTTTTTCAATACACACACTTTTGACAAAGTTAATAAATAAGTGAGTTAATAAATAAGCGGATAAATATAAAGAAGGATGGAAAATTATAAACACAGAAATAGTGTCGAAATTATAATTATTTCACATAAATAACACTTATTATATGTTAATACAAAGTAGTATTATTAATTTTTATATATTAGATGCATGCTAATCATATATGATTTTCATTGATCTGCATTAATACAAAACACCATAATCGATTTATATATATTGATATATATTGATTAGATACATATAGAATTTTTATTCGTTTGTATGTATTAGATGTACATAGGATTTTTAGCGACTTGCATATTTTTTTTATATTTAATATGTTTATGCATATAGCAACCTACATATTTTTTTGATATT
This sequence comes from Coffea eugenioides, assembly GCF_003713205.1. Lineage (NCBI taxonomy): Eukaryota > Viridiplantae > Streptophyta > Magnoliopsida > Gentianales > Rubiaceae > Coffea > Coffea eugenioides. The sequence goes on from NC_040037.1 coordinate 20,768,689, forward strand.
TAATACGAAATAGTATAATTGATTTATATAGACTGATTGGATACACATAGAATTTTTATTCATTTGCATATATTAGATGTACGTAGGATTTTTAAGAATTTGCATTTTTTTCATATTTAATATTTTTGCTAATATATATTTTGGAGAAAATTAATAAATAAGCGAATAAACATAAAAAGAAGTCTATTTTATATATTAGATGTGCATAGCATTTTTAGTGATTTGCGTATTTTTTTAATAGTTAATAATTTTGTCAATATACACACTTTCAACAAAATTAATAAATAAGCGGATAAATATAAAGAAGGAGAGAAAATTATAAATATAGAAATAGTCTCGAAATTATAATTATTTGATATAAATAACACTTATTATATGTTAATACAAGGCAGTATTATTAATTTATATATATTAGGTATAGGTTAAACACATATAATTTTCATTGATCTGCATTAATACAAAACAACATAATCGATTTATATATATTGATTAGATACACATAGAATTTTTATTCGTTAGTATGTATTAGATATACATGGGACCTGCGTTATTTTTTCATAATATTTTTTTTCAATACACACACTTTTGACAAAGTTAATAAATAAGTGAGTTAATAAATAAGCGGATAAATATAAAGAAGGATGGAAAATTATAAACACAGAAATAGTGTCGAAATTATAATTATTTCACATAAATAACACTTATTATATGTTAATACAAAGTAGTATTATTAATTTTTATATATTAGATGCATGCTAATCATAAAATTTTCCATAAAATTAATAATAAATAAGCGAATAAACATAAAAGAAGTCTATTTTATATATTAGATGTGCATAGCATTTTTAGTGATTTGCATATTTTTTTAATAGTTAATATTTTTGTCAATATACACACTTTCGACAAAATTAATAAATAAGCGAGTTAATAAATAAGCGGATAAATATAAAGAAGGAGAGAAAATTATAAATATAGAAATAGTCTCGAAATTATAATTATTTGATATAAATAACACTTATTATATGTTAATACAAGGCAGTATTATTAATTTATATATATTAGGTATAGGTTAAACACATATAATTTTCATTGATATGCATTAATACAAAACAACATAATCGATTTATATATATTGATTAGATACACATAGAATTTTTATTCGTTAGTATGTATTAGGTATACATAGGATTTTTAGTGACCTGCGTAATTTTTTGATATTTAATAGTTTTTTAGTCTCGAAAATGCAAAAGCTTTAAATTAATAATTTAGTAGTTAACAAATATTATGGAAGTTACATTTTTTGAAATAGAGGGAAATTATCCTATATTCTTAAAAACAATTGGTCGTATTAATGGAAGCTAATACAAAGCGGCACAATTGATTTATATTTATTAGATACACACAAAATTTCTGTCGCTATATATATTTTCTAGAAAATAATTATTTTTGTCGACATATATATTTTGGAGAAAATGAATATATATATATATATATATATATATATATATATATATAAAGGCACACAAATAGGATGCAAGAATATATATAGAGTTGTATAGCCCAAAAAATTCGCGTCTGTATTAAGGAATGAAAGGTAGCGGCTGCACAGTTGCAACAAACAAAAGCAAAGAAACAATAATTAAGAGAGAATATCATCGAAGCAACATCTTTATTATTCAATGTGTGTATCTTGTTTCTTGTATATAAATTAACAATGTGATATCGAAGCAACATATATAAATTAAAGATTTTTAAGAATGTGATATTAGAAATTAAGAAATCATATATTTGTATTTATTAATCGAATAACCATTTTTGTATTCAATGAGTATTAGATCGATTGATTTGTAAATAAATGTTGCTGGAAAGAATAGTACTTGCATTAATTTTTTGGGAATTAATCAGATTCTAAATTTTAAAGATAACACAATTTCGAAGAGTCCGTTAGTTTATTGATATCGAAAATTAATAATGCTTGATTGAATAGCATATATGAAAAAATATTTATTTAATCATGAAGCAATTTATTTATTGATCAATCAATATCTTACTCAATTTTTTTGGGAATTAATAAGATTCTAAAATTTAAAGATAACACAATTTTGAAGAGTTCGTTAGTTCATTGATATAGAAAATTAATAATGTTTGATTGAAAAGCATATATGAATAAATATTTATTTAATCATGAAGCAATTTATTTATTGATGAATTAATATCTCATTCAAAATCAACGAATAGATAATGTAACACATAGAATTTATATTGTTCTGTATATATTAGATGCACACAAAATTTTTATTGATTTGTATTTTTTTAGAAAATCAATATCTTTGCTAATATATATATTTTGGAGAAAGTTAATAAATATAAAAGAGTAGAGGAAATTATATTTTGAAGAAAGAGACGTTAATACAAAGTTAAAGAAGGAAGTTATATGTTGAAGGAAGTTAATAAATCAAATCGATAAATTAATATATTTTTGTCAATAAAGTTAGATGACAATTGCAGCAGCGGAAGATGCACAAGAAACAAAAGGACAGAACTGTTAGATAACAATTGCAGCAGCCGAAGGATGGACAGCAAACAAAAGGACAAAATTGAGCATAAAATTACGAAGAAACCAGGACAAGGGCACAATTGGAAGAAGGGAACAAAAGCAGGAATGAGCCAAAAGGCACCAGCAGCCAAAGGGGCTGCACGGAAGCTGGGAAAGGACCAAAAAGGACGAAATCAGCTCCTAAACCACAGCGAAACCGGCGCAATTAACTGTAGGTGAGCCTTCGCGGCTTTATATAGTTTAGGATATGGCAGTCTTAGACAATACAGGCCATAATTTCAGGGGTTCACAGATGTTTCTTCCCACGAACTTCAAAATAACATTACTTATTTGCCGAGATTAGTCTTTCTTCTTTGCTACTCTACGAGTTCAGGCTTTCGTCACTTCAATAGATCCGTCCACATTGCTGTGCCATTGCTGTCCTTTGCTACTCTGTGGTGACTCTCTATTCGTCATCATGGTTCTTGTGCAACGAATCTTTTAATTTTAGATACAAGTTGATTCAATTGATAAGGATAGGTCACTTCCTCACAAAAGATCATGTGTTCGAATTCTACTATCGATGTCAGGATTGTGTTGGTAGGTGATCTATAAATACTTCTCTAAGCGACCTATGTTTTCAGAATTCTGATCTGACTCGTGATGGTGATTGGAGCCGAACCCACCCAAACTTTTTTTCATCAAAAAACAAAAAAAAAAAATTGTCTGCAAAATATGGCTATTTGTATTTGGTGTTTTAATTTTAAGTTCCCCAGAACTTTATAGCATTTCATCAATATCCATCATTTCGTAGGTCAGTTCCTTTGATTTTGTACGTTATTAATATACGCTTTTCAGGTACGCCGGTTGCCTAAACTCATCCACCTTCCTATTTCAACTAAATACGTCCCGTATTGAGTTTTTTACACTTCCATTGGTTCTATCCAGCATGCACAGAAGAGTGAGTTGGCTTAGCTATAGCAAGTTCATCACTTGTTATCACTTTTACTAGGTAGTTTTGGAACTTTGCTAACTGTTTTGGTGGTAGGATGATAATTTTGGCAGAGTTGTGCCTTAATTGCATCTATTTTGGTCAGTTGACCAGTGGATAGAGGTGTTACAACCGGGATGCCTCATCCCCATACTCAGCTATACAGCCTATACCTAGAGTTTTAGTCTTCATCTCTGCTTTCTTTAAATTCCTGCAAAACACAAAAAGTTCTGGTAGCTTTTAGATATTGATTAAAATTGATGACTTTTTTAAGGACAAAATTAATTTGTTTCATGACCATTTATTTTGGGTTGGATAACTTCTTTTTTTTTTTTTCCGTTTGTTTATATTAAGACTGTTAAAAGAAAGCTTCACTCGTGGAATTTTGGCTAGGATAAAAAAATTTTTCTTCAGTCTTGAGTTAGCACAATTTGTTGAGCTTTTAGTCGTTAGATTCAAGGTTTGATAAAGTGTCAAGACTTTATACGATATAGGAAGTCGCATGTGGCAAAGGGATTAAACATTTGTGTGAAAAGAAAAGTGATTTTTTTTTTCTGTTCCCCATTTTCTTTGAAGCGATGAGATTCCCTCTTTTTCCTGTGTTCATACAACCTGATAGGGAGATAAAAGAAAAAGTTTTTCATTCAATCAAAATCATTTTAGGGTTCTGACAAATAATCAAAAATTAGAGATTTGTTTTTTTGACTGAAAAATTCGCCGTGACCTTTTCCGCTATATAATTAAGATATGATTAATCTTTTTTGGTTATCATTAGTGTAAAATTCACTTGGCAAGTTTGTGTTCGTCCTTTAATTCTGGTCTTGAGGAAAAATGTCAATAAATAGCTCAAGGAAGCATAATAGTTAAAGCCTAGACAACTATCACCACAACGAGTGTTACTTGTTATAAGACATGTTAACATATATGTACAGAGTAATTGCTACAAAAAGGAAAAATTTTTTTTTTTGGGGATTGTACAATGGCCTATCCTTTATCTCTATTGCATCCCACAAAATAAGCATAATCATGTAGATTACAAGTGTAAATTTACATATACTATGAAAAAAAATTTTGCCCTCCCTTCTGTCAATGTCTAGTAGCGACCCTAGAAACTCTAAGGAATCTAGCAAATACTATGGCAGAAATGAAAATTTTAATTCCTTTTAGTAGATTGTTAGTATTTGATTAATTATATACAGCTACAAGATTTCTAAATCCTCTTTAACCAACAAGTTTTCTGTTCTTACAGTGATAAATCTCACTCTACTTCAAACCTCTTTATAGTGGTGTTGCATGGGAGTGTTTTTCAAATACAATAAAAATTTTTAAAAAGTACTCTAAAAGATAATCTAAAAATTAGTTTAAATTTTTTTAAAATTTTAAAAATATCTCAAAATATATTCTAGAAACTTTTCTACTCTTAAATATCTCAAAATATTTTTTGAAAATATCTCAAAATATAATCTAAAAACTCTGTTACAACAAAATTTTTCAAAAACACCCCAAAAAATAGCTAATCGAAACAGAGTGTAAGGTCTTCAAGTTTCACTTACAATTAACTAGTTTGTAAGTTACAGCTCAACTAGATTGCTATGCTTCAAATAAAACTTGATCAAGGCTCTACACAAACTCTTCTAGACAATTTTATAGGGAAAAACAAGAACAAAACAAATAAAAAAAGTCTTAGATGTTTCATGGACACTAACAATTTTTTGACTTGCAAAAAAGTCCAGCAGATGATAGCTAAATGAAAACATCAGGTTATTTAGAGGAGAAAGATAAACTCCAAGAGTATCGAAAAGATGTTTGTTGGGAAAATCAAAGGAAAAGGAGCAGGTTGTAAATGAATCTTGATTGGAATTGAAATTGCATTGATTTCAAGAATCTAGTCAGACAAGAAAACAGGCTATTAGAAAGAACTTTTAATCACCAATCAACTATTGAATTGATTAAGGGAAATCTGGATATGAAGGTCTACCAGATTTGAATAGATTTTCGGGCCACAAACTCAGAAAATAATTTTGTGTATGAAACATGATTTTAATTTTCATCATAAATCAATTAATTTCTCATACTCAAAACACATTTGAAGACTCTACTAAACCAATTGGTCGATCCAAATCTCAAATGACTTAACCCTCCAGGAGGAGCAGAAAAAATTTTGTGAACGGTACCCTTCCCAACTGCTTCTTATCTATGTACATAGAGAAAATCTGGTTTTCGCCTCTTTTTTTGCCAAAAGATATCCTCTCCATAGAATCAGAAAGTTTCTGGCCTCTGGCTTTCTGCTGAGGGACTTCTAGCAAGATGGAGCAAGTTACAACTATTCTCTGCAAATAATTCTCGCAAAAAAAATTGTAAAAAAAATTACTTCAAATGAATTTACTGATATGAAGCCTCAAGAGTAGGCATCCTTTATTCTATTAGAGTACTTTTACATAAAAGACATCACAAATCACACAGGTGACATTAAAGTTTCGAAACATATATAGCACAGTCATTCACTCAAACGTCAACATTGATTAGAGAACAGACACATACTGAGGTTGCCATCAAACATACACATCAAATTATTCTTGCTCACGTAAATAAACAATATGCTCTGGTCCAAGCTACCAGAATTTCCATCTTCTGATTCTAGACTTTGCGCAAGGTCAAATGAGCCCCAAACTGAGGTTGGGTGGTGACACGAACAATGGGGGCGTGGACATAGGATGGAGAGAGCTCTAAAGAAAGGCTACGCAGAATTATTGACAATGCCATTTTTGATGCCAAGAGGGCAAAGTTGTTTCCAATGCACATTCTTGGCCCCAAGCTGAAGGGGAAGTAGGCACCCTGGATTTTTGTTGCCTTCATAACTCCCTCAGAAAATCTCTCTGGCTTGAACTCCAGGACATCATCACCCCACAGTTCGGGGTCATAGTGGAGGACTATTTGTGGATTCATCATTTGCACACCAGCTGGAATAAAATACTTTCCAAATTGTGTATCTTCAGTAGCCACTTTGGAGAGCTCAGCTAGTGGTGGATATAACCTTAGGATCTCGTTCAAGATCATAGGTACCTGCAAACGTGAGAGTGCAACGAGTGACATGAAAAAACCGAGTATACTTGTTTAATTGGATTGTGATTTTTTGCAGAAAAATTGTTATATTTTTCGTGAATATATTTTTCAATTATTTTTTTATTTCATATATAATAAATCGCTATAATATACTTTTCTACAAAACTCCTAAAAATTGCAATATAAACGGGCAAGTGTCCCAAAATTCTGTAAGGATTGTTTTAATGGGTGTCCAAAATCTTTTTAATCGATCTAAACTATATGATTCTATGGTCCACTAGGATCTGTTTCAATTTTATCGAGTGTGAGCAAGATATTTTGTTGAGGTCATCAAGAATATAGTATAAGCAAGCAATTAATAATACTAACAAAGGGAAATAAGTAGCTAATTGTATGACATAAAAAGAGGAAATAAATAAGTTTGGAAAAGTAGTGGATATATAAAAAAATAATAAAAGAGCATAGACAAAAGGAAAACAAAAATCATTACGACAGTGGAGGGTACTTTCTTATAGATATAGGCTACAAATAGCAAGATTACTAGAATATTAGGACAAAACTATCATGATTTAAGTAGTTTTTAGTATGATTGAGAACCTGAAGGGATTAAGATTAGGAAACTTACAATTTTGAGGTGGCTTAAACCATCATAGTATGGATCTTTGTCCCCAAAAACTTGCAAAATTTCTTCTCTGGCACGTTCCTGCCACTCAGGGTGCTTACTCAGGAGGACGAGTGACCAAAGCATCAAAGTTGAGCTAGTGTCCTGCCCAGCCCAGTAGAACACTTTGCACTCATTAATGTTCTGTTCAATGGTCAATCCTGCAGTTTTGCTTCCTTGGAGCTTAATCTCATTCATATTGGATTCCAGCAATATCCCCAAGAAGTCATCACTGGATTCTCCTGCTTGCATTGCCTTCATCTTTTTGTTGATCATTTCTGTGATCTTGACTCTTAATTCTCTGTCTATTGCCCTCATCCTGTTGTTCCTCTTAAGCGGCAGAAACCTTCAACAACAAATTAAACCATGAAACTATAGTCAATTAAAGTTGATGAGACTCAAAAACTTCAAAGTAAATGAATATATGAATTTATCATTTTAGACAGACACCCAAAAAAACGTAGCATCCAAACGGACTCGTAATTACCCGTAAGGTCTGAACAAATTAATTAACAGAAATAAATATTACCTCTTTCCTGGAAAGTAAACTGACCGAACGGCTTCCCATGTAAGAGAGGCGAGTTCTTTCATAAGTTCAACAATCACGCTTCCTTCTTCATAGCTGGTCCCAAAAAGTGCTCTCGAAATTACACCTCCTGATAAGCCTTCAATACCTTTCCAGACATCCACCTCTGCTGAGCCACCCTCAGGGATCAATCTGCTCCATTTGTTCACCGTTTCAACGCAGCTCATTTGAAATGCAGGCAGCATAAGCTGTAATCCATGAAAGAAAATACTAACTATAAACTAACTTGGGCTATGCAGATTATTGATAATAATCAGTTGATGCATGCATAAGGATTCGGAGCAGGTGCAGCTGTGGTTTGGGGCTACCCTATCCACGTGTACTATTTACAAGATATAGTGTACACGAAAAAAACTCACACGTACAATAAGATAATAAAATGTATACCAAATCACGTAAAAAGTACACCACCAGTAAAAAACTGCACAGCACAACTGCATCTACCCCATTTCCCCATGCAGTAGAGAATGTGAGACAAAAAAAAAGAAGCTCAAATCATAGTATTTTTAGCTTATCAAAACTGAAAGCAGGGTTGATGATCTTCCTATGCTTCGCCCACTTCTGCCCCTCAGCACAGGCCACACCAGTGAAAAGAATTTCGATGAGAGGATCAAGATCATGATAACTCTTCTGAAATGTGACATATTTAGTCAAGACTTCCTTTACTAGTGTTGGATCTGTCAGAGTCACCCTCGGATATCGTCCAATCCACATGAAAGAATTTTTTCCTGCAAACATATATGCTTCCAGACCATTAATATGTGTCAATTTTCACACACACACACACACTAGGGGAGAAAAAGAAAAAAAAATACCATGGATTTGGAGAGTTTTGTAGACATCAGGCATCATGCGTTTTATGATATTATCTCCAAGTGATAGGTAGCAATTCTATTACTTATTTTATTATTAATTTCCCCTATTATCTGACCGGATGTGGATTAATTAGTAGATTCTACTCACTTTTCGTAAATTGCATTTATTTCAGGGAGTAGAACGAAAATATGATAACAGGTGCCAATTTGACAGAAAAGGGATTCAGATGATAGAGCTTGTTCAAAGGGTATTTTTGGAAATGAAGATATTACGCCTATTTTGGTAAATTTCGCAAGGGAAGGACAGCTTGGAGGGCTTGGTCCTGTTGATGTGCGCCGCAGTTAAAAAGAAAGAGAGGAAGGAAGTTCGGGGGCTGGCGGTTCTTGGTCTTCCGTCTGTAGCTTAGCGGAAAGGCTTGACCTTTCCCTTGGACCTACTTTTAGCTTTAGAAAAAAACTTACGGCTGGGAGGAGGAGGCATTTTGTTAGCTTTGCGCTTTGACTTTTCCTTTTTTTTCCTTTTCTTTTGAATCCTGCGCATGGCAGGAGCATTGGAGAATTGCTTCCTTTGAATTTTCTTCTTTAGCTTGAGACGAAGTGAAAACTATGAACTTTTGTAGCTTTTCTGTTCATTCGATATATTGAGACGAATTGGATTTTGCCGAATTTCAACGGACATGGCCGCTGGTTTCTTTTCAATTTCCCTTGAATTTAGTTCATCAATTATGAGCTAATTTTCCAATCCTAGTCAAGGAGCAACGAAGGTTCTGACTCGCCTAAAAATTGTGAGATCGTTTTAATTCAATCTTTTCCTTTTATTTATTGGTATCCGCATATTTCCTGATTGCTATGTTTATGGTTATTTAATTAATTGATTGTCTTGGATCCGGATAATTAATTGATTTGGTAACCTATTGTCAATTAGGGCATTAAATCCGTAATTGTTTAATTGTCCTGAAATAGTGACAACTGGCACGATTAGATTCGTGCCAGGGGGATACGCGGGCTAATCTAAAATAACCCTGGTAGTGCGTTATTTGGTTAGAATAGGGCTCCTCTAATACGTAAGGCAATTGGGAAATTAAATCTTACGGGCGTACCTAGGATTATTTCTTAATTAGAGCAGTGATTAACGGGCGTACCTTGATCACCGACACAGTAAGGTGGGGTTGACTGTCATCGCTTGTTTGGCAGTTATAACCTATTTATCAGTAAATAATTGGAATTGCCTTTGCTTATCGATGATCAATTAGGTGAACCATTGCTGAAGTTATTCCTTGGCTAGATCCTTAATTATCACTCATTTGATTTTAGTAATTTTTTATTTAATTTTTAGTATTTTTTTAGATTTTAGTTGAACTTCTTGGATTGTCACCTTCTGCACAAAAACACCCCCCTTGTCACTGTGAACTTGAAAAGAAATAATTACTCCCAGTCCCTGTGGATTCGACCCTGCTCACCACTATTTACAGAAATTACTTTTAGTTTGAGCAGGTTTTATTATTGCACAGGCTTCGACAACCTGTCAATTTTTGGCGCCGTTGCCGGGGACTGGCGTTATTATTTGTTTCTTTTTAAATTCATTTTTGTCCTAATTCTCTGGTTTTCTTCTAGTGTATGCCTCGATCTTCTCGTACAGGTGATTTGATTTTTAACCCTGAGGTAGAGAAGACCGCGCGTAGAACAAGAAAGGAAACCAGACAGCTCAGAGAGGAGCACTCCAGTGCTGCATCTCAGAGACCTGAGCCAGGAGTTGACCCTGTAGACACCAAAATTTTAGTGTAATTTCATTTACTATTTGATTTTTATTTGTCGTGTTAGTTTTATTCACTTTTTAGTTTTTAGTTTTTAGTTTTTATTTTATTATTTTTATTTGTAAGTTTTTAGCATAGAATTTCTCCGGAAAAAGAAAATCATTCAAAAATTATGTTTTAGTTGTTTTGATTTAAATTCAATGTTTTCTTGGAAAAATATGAAAAATGAAAAAAGAAAAAAAGAAGGAAAAAGAAAAGAGAAAAATGAAAATTGCAACTTTGCTGTTTATTATTTCTAGTTTATTTATTTTTATCCGATGTTAATTAAATTGTTGGTTTTTTTTACTTAATTTTATTATCATTTTTGTTAAATTACTTTTCAAAAAAAAAAAAGGGGAAAAAGTCGCATGCAGCAGCGTGAAGACCATACCATTTGCTGGTAGATCGGATGGCCAAGGGAGAGGGCTTAAGATGAGATTGATTGGTAGCCATTAAACGGAGGGTTTTAGGGTTGCCAACTTGATATAAAGAGCTGAGAAGAAACCGCAGCCAAAGGGAGGAAAAAAGAGAGTGCGTGAGACGGCAAAAGGAAAACCGAGAGGAGAGATAAGGGCAAAAACTGGAGAGAGCAGGGAGAGTTTGGGGAAAGCTGGAAAGAACGAAAAAAAGGGAGATCTAGGGGGAGAGCTAGAAAACAAGAGGGAGAAAACGGGGGGAGTGGGAGAGATAGCTAGAGAAAAGAGCGGAAAAGAAAGAGCTTCAAGAATGAGGGAAGCTGAGTGACGGCGGACAAGGAAATGGAAGGAAGGGCAAGAAAACCAGAAAAGGAAAAAACGCAGGGAACTCCTCTGCGAAACCCACTACGAGGCTGACCTTTCAGCCTACTATCACGGAACTTTTCTTCCCTGACTGTCGCGCCTCACTTTTTGATGAGTGTGTGGTGTGTGTAGTGTGGTGTGAGATGTGAGTGTGTAGTGTGTAGTGTGTGTGTGAACGTGTGCAAAATGAAAATAAAGGCCATGGGACTTGATAATGCGACGGTTTGGCCATATAAAGTTCAAAAAGGGTTTTTTGTATCAAAGATGGAGTCGCCACTTGGTATAGGGTTAGGGTGTACCAAGTCACCCAAAAATGATTTTTGTTTTTTGAATAAAAAAAAGTAAATAAACTCTTTTAGAGAACTTTTGGGTCTACGTAACCAAAAGAGGGATCGGGGGTCACATTTGACGAAGGAGAAGGCGAGGATAAAAATCCAAGGCACCCCTTCGACCTAGCCAAGGCTAGTTGCGTGACTTAAACCAATTTTTCCTAATTTTTCTACCCAAGGTATGTATCGCGTGTTGGATATGTCTATATGAATGCAAAACCCTAGACCTAGGGGTATTGGGGGAAATTTCTCTTCAAAGGTTGAGTGGTGCCAATCACATTAATTGTGAAGCCCAATAATGATCCTTTGGAGAGGTCACACGTAATCCTAAATGACGTAAAAATGAATGGGGTGCATGTCATGTGAAAATGTAAGTTTATGTGAAGTGAGAAAAGTGGAGGTGTGCAAATGTATTTACAAGGTAAGGTGAGTAAAGAATGATAATGTGAAAATAATATAAAGTGCATGTGTGCGAGTGATATGGTATAGAGTGTGAGTAGTTAAATGAAAACGTGTAAAAGTAGTGTGAAGTGAGAATGTGGAAAAAGAGATAGAATATAAAGTAGGTGCATGTGATCGTGAATGAAAAATGCATGAATCCTATAGGAATGCATCAAGATGGGAACGGGGAGTCCTAACTTTGTGACTTAATTTTCCCTTTGATTAGAAGGGGGGAACTAGCGTGCTAAGGCTATCGAGTAGCCACACTCGCTCGTTTCCCTTATCAGAAGGGGGCTCTTCAGGCAAATGTACCCTAACTAGCATGAGATGCAAGACCTAAAGTGAGGGGAAAGGGGAATCGAGGAGCATGCCAGATGATAAAACTAAGGAAAAATGCATGATATGTAGTGAACAGGCAAATAATGCATTAATGAAAAACAAAGGAAAAATCCTATTGGGTCTAGCGTTGGACTAGCTCTTCTATGAATTCCTACTAGCATTAGACTAGTGGAAACGTACATTCATCCATCACATTCATTCAGGCTATGGAAAGCGAGTAGACATGCCAAACACTTATAAACACATAGCACATAACATTTAGCATGCTCGACTAGATGCAAGGCCCTAACAAAGCAAATTAACACATAGCAACAAAGGTAAGCAACCAAACTAATAAACCTATTACATTTGCTAGCTAGGCACACGTCTTCAATAGGTCTTCATCAAATGCTCCTCCAAGCCCTATCTATTACAAGCCAAGAGGTGTACACATACCCCATAATGAATAACTTAAATAAAAGGAAAAAGTAAATGAAATAAATGAAAGGAATTAAAGAAAGGCAAAGAAAGCAACGTAGACATGCATATTCACATAACACGTAGGAGCACGTAGGGTCAAATGAAGTGCAAATAAGGGATAGAGTGTACCTCCCTTGGAATGGAGTCCAAATGAAAGAAAAATGGCTTCAAAACAATAAAACGGTCAAGGTACCACTTTATTTGGGAAAATTAAATAAAATAAGCAAACACAAGCTCACTTGGTCATAAAGCCCTAACGTCATGACTTAAGTGCAATTGAAATAAAGCATAGTAATTAATTAAAACAAACAAGCAATGAAGTTGTAGAATTAAAACTGCCAAGGACCAAATTGAGGAAATTTTTCAATTGGTTGGGTCATAGTGAAACAAAGAGAGACTTGGGGGGCCAAAGTGCAATTCTCAAGATTATTTCATGCATGCATACGTAGGAGTTTAAGCTTCTGCAATTTTATTTAGACGAGGCTTCTGCAATCAGCACTTCACCGAAATCAGCTTTCAAACACAATTAAATCCAAGCAAACAATCACACAATCCTCTCACTTTGCATCATGAAACTCGTAGATGCAAATCTGAACAACTCAAGCAACTTCATGCCAAGCTTTGATTTATTTCCAACCCAACATCATAAATTCAAACTAAGCAACCAATTTCACTCAACCAAACAGAAAACTTAGCAAGACATCATGCAAATCTGCTGCACAATAAGAAACCAAAAAGAAACTACAACCTGGATAGGAGAAACAATGTGGGAAGGAAACTAAAAGCACAAGAGACTGGGAGAGCAGCCATGTATGATCGAAGTAAATGCGAAATTAAACCAGAAACAATCCAACATGAACTCAGATTCTTATGGGAACCACCAAGAGTTAAAAAAAATGCAGCTTTATGCAAAAAACATGAGAAAAGTTCCTGCGGTTTAGAAGATGGAGCCTGCTGCAATTTTCTTGTGCCAAAAGTGATTGTGCGATGGGAAAGGAAAATGAACTAATGTGGGCTCGTGTGGACTTGGGATAGTGAGAAGGGAGAAATGCAGATCTATGACACACAATTCCAACATCCCAACAAATCAAAACATAGAAGGAGAATCACACAAATGCTAGAGCAAAATTGCAGCAAGCATTCGGCAACCAGAAATTCATTTTTTCCAGCAAGCATTCTTTCGGCCACCTTTCTATTTAGCCCAGATGCATTTGTACAAAGCAAACCAATGGATTCAGCAACTCAACTTGCACGCAACAACTTAGAAGAAGGTTATGCAAAATCTGGAAAAAACTTTCATGCAAGGCTCAGGAAGAAACTGAGATTTCTGCAATTTTCCAGCCAATGTTGCTTCGGCAACCTTTAAGCTTTCCAATGCAATGCAGATTTCATGCAAGATTTAGGATATAAGCTAGCAAAAACCATCACTCGACATCACTTAGCACATAAACATTCTCATTCACAGAATCCAGTCATGAACCGTGAACCATTTAAGATCAAATGGAGGCAAATGAAGAACCAAATAGAGAATGTGTGCAGCAGCAGAAAAACAAAACCAGCTTTGTAACTTCTTGGAATAAAAACAAACTTCACCATTCAACAAGAAGGCCTATGATGAAGCCACTCAAACGGATTCTACCAATTCAACAACCAAAATCTAATGCAAGACCTCAAATTATCACTGAAGGTTCAGTCCAAGCAACGGAATACAAATGCAACAAAAGAAAGATTGGAACTTGCGTCAATTGCCAGCCAGGCGCTTGGCAATGTTGTTGCTGCATTTCATTTCCTTTAACCGAGTTCAAACAGACTTATACTAGTTCAACAACTAAGCCCAACCACAAAGGCTCTAATCCATTGTCATACCATTCCCCAAAACATAATCATCTGTCTCCAGGAGATCTGATCAAAAACAGCCAAGCATGAAATGTAACGAAACAACAAGACAGATTCATCCACTTCACTTAAAATCCAGCAACAGCGCAAAGGAATATAAACATTTATTGACTCTAACTCAGAACTTCGAGAAACATTATAAAGCCCAAACACAACAGCGAGCACGATGCTAAGAATAAAATGGAAAGGAGAACAACAGGGAAAAAACACCAAGGCACTGCCGCACATACACAACTAGAAGAAAACATCAATCAGAATTGCCCAGAGTTCTACGCCATTTTTCTGGACTTACCTGGGTGAAGATTTTGCCGGTGGTAATGGAGTGCACGGCAATAGAAGGAGAGTAGCAGCGGAAATGACAGCGCCACCACTTCAGCCAATGTCAACAATGAGATCCTCTGGGGTTGCGGCTGCTCTGTGTTTTTCCTTTTCCTTCCGGCCGCTACTACCGAAGCTCCCTTCTTTTGTTCCAGTTCAAAGACCGTTCCTTTCCACCCTCCACCTTGCTGGTTCTCCTCCAGCTCTCAGCCCGTAAACCCTCTTTTCTTCTCCTTCCCCTCCGGTTTCCTCTCGTCTTCTTCCAAATCTCAAGTTCTGGTTTTTCTTTCGTTTCCCTCAAGCTTACTGGTCTCTCGTTCTTTCCAGCTTTTTCAGTCTTTCTCTCCTCACCTCCCCAGATTCTAGCCGTCAACCTTCCTTATCTCCCCTTGCTGTTTTCGTTTTGCCTTTTTCCAGAGAACTCCTCGGTTGTGTCTTTCTTTTCCAAACTCCGCCGTTCACTCTCTCCTTGCTCTTTTTCTGTTTCTCTCTTGCTCCAGTTTTTTCTTTCCGTTCGCTCCCCCCTTGCGGCTACCTTTCCTTTTCTTTTTATATCCGAATCCCCAACCCTAAACAACTTTCACAAATTGCAGCTAAAGGGCTGCCTGGTCCTCATTTTGCAGGCTGCGGCAAAAACGCAGCTTTCTGCATTTTTTTTGTTTTTGTTTTTTTTGGTATAATATAAATAACAATAAAAATCAAAATAATAATTCAAACAAACTTAAACTTATATAAAAATGTATAAAATTAGCAACCAAAAGATATAAAATAAAAACTAAGATTTTCTTCTCTTTTTTCCATTTTCATTCATTTTTCCCCTTTTCTTTATTTCAAGAAAACATTGAATTTAAGTTACAAACGACTAAATCATATTTTTCTTTTTCCTTTTCCTTTTTCAAGAAATTCTATGCTAAAACTAAAAACTAAAACTAAAACCTAAAAAAGCGAATAAAACTAACATGACAAATAAAAAACTAAAAATAAAAGGTAAATGAAATTACACCAAAAATTTGGTGTCTACACTGACTCAGTATCATTCGTGAAGCCATCAATTTTTGCTCGATCTACAAAGCGGAAGGAGCAATTTCTGTTGAGACATCTTGAACGAAAAACAACTGGAAACTCGCCAAATCTGGCCGCGAAAGAGCTGCTCTACCTCTGCTGCACTAGTTTCGGCTTCGAACGAAAGCGCAGCAGAAACTCATGCTTCGGCCCCAGCAATTCAGCCCAAGTTATCCCTTTCTTTGGTGACTCTCGCCCGAGTTGAGCCTTGTTTACTTTATTACATCATAAACGGGGAGGTATAATTTCTTTTATCCCTTTTTTGTCTCTCCTATGTGATCCAACGTGCTAAGTGAGAATTACATGTCTACTTTGCTTTCCTTGCCTTACCTTAATTCCTTTCATTTATTTCATTTACTTTTGCTTTTATCAAGTTATTCTTTATGGGGTATGTATACACCTCTTGGCTTGTAATAGATAGGGCTTGAAGAGCATTTTTGGTCCAATTTTCCCCTTCCCTTTTGTTTTAGTTAGCAAATGTAATAGGTTCATTAGCTTGATTGCTTGCCTTTGTTGCTACGTGTTAATTTGCTTTATTAGGCTCTTGCATCTAGTCGAGCATGCTAAGTGTTATGTGCTATGTGTTTATATGTGATTAGCATGTCTACTTGCTTTCTATAGTCATAAATGAATATGATGGATGAATGCACGTCACCACACTAGTCCAACGCTAGTTGTGGCTCATTGTCCCGTTTTTCACTAGTCCAACGCTAGTAGGAATTCATAGATATGGGTTAGTCCAACGCTAGACCCTTAGGGATTTCCCTCGCTAGTTCACACTTGCATATTTTACTACATTTCATGCATTTTTCTTAGCTTTTTTAGCATTTGGCATGCCCTTCCAACCCTTTCCCCTTCATTTTAGGTTTTTGCATCTTCATGCTAGTTATAGGGTACATTTGCTTGAGAGTTCCCTTTCGATAAGGGAAACGAGCGAGTGTGGCTACAAAATAGCCTTAGCACGCTAGTTCTTCCTTCTAATCAAAGGGAAAATTAAAGTCGTGAAATTAGGAATCATTCCCGTACCCGACTTGATGCATTCCTCTAGGTTCATGCACCTCCATTTTACCATATCACTTTTTCATTTCTTATCCACATTTTCTTACTACTTATATCCTTCTCAATACAAATGCCATGATCACACATTTTTCTTCTTGTCACTTGGTATTCTACCTCACAAATTGCACCCAATTGCACTTATATGTATCTACTATCATATTTTCATCCATTTGCAGACAGACACCTCTATTTTCCCAATTTGCACACATGCACTTGTCTTATATTTGCACACATGCACGTTCTCTTATATTTTCACACTTGCACTCATATTGGAGCCTTCATTTGCATCACTCGCGACCTCTATGAGGACTTTCCTTATTGGCCACCACAACTCATGTGGTTGGGACCAAAAAGCCTCGTAAGAGACATTTTAGATTTAGGATCGCATTTCTTTTTCATATCCATTAGTCATATCCAACATGCAACGCATATTTTGGGTAGAAGAATTAGGAAAAGAAGGGTTAAGTCACGCAACTAGCTTTGGCTAGGGTAAGGGAGTGCCTTAGGCTTTGCCTTTGCCTTCTCCCTTATCAAATGTGACCCCCGATCCCTCGCTTTGGTTACGTAGACCTAAAAGATCTTAAAAAGGGGTTTGTTTACTTTGCTTTCCAAAAAATCATTTTTTGGGTGACTTGGTACACCCTAACTCTATACCAAGTGGCGACTCCATTTTCCATTCAAAAACCCTTTTTGAACTTTATTTGGCCAAATCGTCGCATTTTCAAGACCCACGACCTTTTATTTTCATTTTTGCACACGTTCACATACACATCATACACACTTTCACACCATCTCAAAAAGTGGGGCGCGACAGTTGGCGACTCCACTGGGGACTTCCTAAGTGGGTCCAAGCATTTGATTTAGCTATTCTTTTCCTTTTTCTACCCTTTTATGTATAGCATTTGGATATTAGGGTTGCATTTTCCTTTTTAGGACTTTTTGCCTCGCGCGCGTATCAAACTATTCCCTCATTCACGTATGTATGATTGGTTGTTTGGATGTATGTTGTGCTTGTTTTATTCCGCGCTTTGCATTGCATTTGGGTGGGGGATATTACCCTAGAGCCTCGCGTTGGTTCTTGATCCCTCCCCTCCAAACGAGCACTAGCATACGTGCATACGCTTTAATTTTTTTCACCCCTCATTTATTTTTCTTTTAGTGGCTTGTCACGCCACTCCACCCTATTAGGATTTTAGGCGACTCATTTGGACTTGTGATCGTGACACGATGTGTGCGTAGCATGATCCGAGGAGTCACTCAATCTTCCATTTTAAGCTTTGGGTTCATAGCCTTTAGCTTTTAATTGAAGATTGAGGATTTTTGATAGATTCACTCATGACATGTAGTCGTGACACGATGTGTGTGTAGCAATGTCTGGGGAATCGCTCGAGCCACCGACAAAGAACCTTGGGATTGATGACCCTTGGTTTCCAAGTCTGAAGGCTCGGGGACCTAAAACCTATCGAGTCTAGATGCATTAGTGAACCCCAGTCTCATGCATCCATGATAGTTTACCTAGGGTAGAGTCTGCCTTACCCTATTAGGGACATTATTCACGAGGGGAGGGATCCAACCCCTTTTTCTCTTTTATTGTTTTGTATTGATCGCTTTATCTCGTGGCTACAATGTGTTATGTGTATTTATCTGGCTGAACTAATTTTTCTTGGTTTTGTGTCCCCATTGCATTCACAAACCCTAGCAAATAAGAGGTCTGGCATGACCTTCTTTTAGGACCTACCCTTGTAGATAGGCTATTGCACGTTTAAGATATTTTGGTATATTTCGTTCGTAAATTAATAATGCCATGCCATTTTTAGGCCTACCCTGGCAAATAAAGGGTTCCTTAGGTCACGTTTCATTTCGAATTGCACATTTTACTGCTTTAATAAACTGGCATCATGCATAAACCATAGAAAGGGAATGCCATTTAGGGGATCCCGCGTTAGGAATAAACCGCCCTGTGTCTCGGATATATAATCCAATGAGACTTGCACGTTTATATTTCCTGTACCATCCAAAGGGGTAGTGCACGAGGTAAGGTAGGATCCGATCTTTTCAAAGACAGCAAAGCGATTGTTGCATATTAGAATATGGGCATTTAATAATCACTTTTTGGCCATTTTATCAAATTGGTAAAAATCCCTTGCAAAAGGACATTAGTTTGAAGAAATTCACAAACAATTCCTCGCTATTGAGACGATAAATAAACTGAGGCCAAAATTTGATTTTAGAATGCTCATAGACTAATGCATCGCAATAAGCCATCATTTTCATTCAATCCATTGGGCCGTTTTATTCATCAGTTTTATCCAGTCCATTTTATCAATTTGTTCATTTTTAAGGCAACCTAGTCGGTTTTAAATTCATTTGACCAGTTTACCTCTTTTTAGGGCAATTCGGTCGATTTTGAATAAATCATCCTTTCACTCAATCGGTTTGATCAATTGATTTCATTCAATTCATTTGATTAGTTTAATTCATTTTTAGGGTTATCCATTCAATTTTCAATAAATAATCAAATTTCATTCAATGAATTTGACCATTTTACCCCTTTTGACACATCATGCGTCTATCAAAATAAGCAATTCATTCGGACTTTGTCCTCATTTTTTTAGGACGAATGTTTCTTCTTACTCCAAGTTGGCCAAATTTTTCAAATCATTTTTCACTCAATCAATTGATCGGATTCATCAGGTATGGTATAGTGCCTACCCTAGAGGATCGCATTTTCATGCTAGGCCTACCCTTGGCATAAAAAGGGTTCCCCCATAGGACATGCATACCGATTTTTTATTCTTGCTTACTGACTCTGGGTATTTTTCCTTTTGTTTTTCCCCTCCCCCTGCATTCATAAAAATATTTCAATAAAGGGAAAATACCTTTCTATATCTGATAACAATTTTGATCTGATAAAATTTGAAAATTACAAGTATTACTTGATTCTTAGGCAGGCCTTACAATGTGAAGTCGAAAATTCATCTGAAAGCGCTCGTGCAAAACATCTAAGGGATTTCATTGCTCAAAGAAAAAGGGGATATTAAGAGAGAAAATGTGTATACATGTGCAAAGGAATTTTGTAGAATTGCTTTTAAATTTTTCAAACATTGGCAATAATAAAGCTTTTGTTCAGACAATTATTTGTTTTATATAATACTCGTGTACATTTCATTCTTTATTGAGCTCATTAAGAGATCTCATGATGAATTTTAAGAAATAAAACCGAATTGAGAGTTTTTTCAACCTCCAGCCTGAAAATTCGCAAGTGTATGCTTTCTAAAATCCTTGTGTACACTAGATTGGTGATCCGAGCTATACAATAAGAGTGCTCAAAAATTAAAAGAGGTCACTCAAAAGGCCCATGAGATACCTTTTCTCCTTCACTTAACCCCAAAATAAAATCAGTCACATTGATTGATAAATTGCAAATTAGGGCAACTTTTGCTTGAAAATGTCCGCGGTGTCTAATCCGATTCAATCACATCCAAGTGAAAGCAAAAATGTGCATTATTCTTGTTTGTTTTGGAAATTTGGAATGATATTTCGAGCATTCATTTCTCTATCTATGCAGATTTTATCATTTGCTCTCCCATTTGAGCCTTTAAAAGAATAATTTCGTTTCAAATAAGAGCCCTAATGATCACTACCCTACATTGGAAAATTTTCAAATATCAAAAAAAAAGGGGAATGGATTTTCAATAACCATTTCGTTACTTTGGTTGTCATGAGGTGTAAGAATGATGCTTTGGCCGTCGTTTCTACAACCTAAACACTGATCATCCCTTGCATCCTCATTTGAGCTAAAAATTGGTGATTCTTTTCGAGTGCACATATGATCGCACCCCACATTGGGGAAGGAGATTGGGGAATTTTGAAAAGAAAAAAGAAAAGGGGAAAAGCGAAAATGCTAGAATAAGGAGGGAACCGCAAATTGGGAAAATTTGATTCCACCTGGGTTTCAATTTTGAAAAGAAAAGAAAAGAGGGAAAAGGACAAGTTCTGTCCGGTAGATCACTTATGTTTCATAGATATAAATGAGCAAGAGTCTTCCTCAGTCAATTAATTCAGATACATGCAAGAAATTTCGCATTAATGAAAGTTTCCTTTCAGAGGTATTGTAAGGGACGGAACAAAGGTCAGGCCCTCTTCTTTGCCAATCAAATATTCTATCCCTAGTTATCCCTTTTGAGCCTTCAGAATAAATTATTTCGTTTGGCAACCTCTGAGAATCGCAAACCCCACACTGGGGGCAAGTTTGAGTTGAAAAAGAAAAAGTTTCAAGAAGTGAAAAGTGATAATGCAACAAAATCAAAAGCAAACAAAGAAAAGAGAACCTCAGTTCAAAAATAAACTGGGGCAAATTTTGTGAAAGTTTCAAAGAATGGCAAAAGGCCGAAAAGTCAAAAGAAGAAAGAAAATGAAAGTGAAAAGCCTCAATTGAGTATAATCTGGGGCAAATTCTGATTTAACCCTAAAATAGGGTTGGCTCAACAATGCGATCTCAGATTCTTCAAACCACTCTTGAAATCTGCCTTCAAGCCTTAACTTTTCTAAGCACCCCACCTGACCCCATTACAAAGCCGAAAGTCCTGACTTCTGTTCTTTGCAATGGCTTTGTCAAGGAAATTTCTGATGCCGAAAATTTTAGCTGTATTTTTGAATTGATTAGGTGTGAGGTTGACACTGCTCTTCATGTGAAACCCCGCGAGGGCACTTATGAAAAAAAGGGGAAAAGGAAAAGGAAAAGAGAGCGAATGCAAGAAAAATGCAAAAGATTTGATGCTGAAAGTACCTGGTGAATGATGAGGAAAATGCAAACAAAATCTGAGATTTTTTGAGTTCAAAATGGGGGCAATTTTGGAAAAATGCGATCTTCGGTGCAATGTCCTTGAAAGACTTATCCTTTAACTATCGTTTCAAACCACATTACAAGCTAATAAAGTCCATCGTTGACTTATTCCTTCATGACAATCCAAAGTGAGAAAGTGAGGATTATGCTCATAAGAAATCCATCAATCATTTGTGATCATAAGGGTATAACCAGTTTTCGCGTGTTTAGCTATCGTTTCTATCCAAAATCTTGCAAGTCCATGAAGCTTATATGTTGATTAAATTTTCTTAAGAAATAGGGGTGACATACTATTTGCTTTCACTACGATGTGATGTTGAATAGATTACATACCAGTGGGCACAAGAATAAGACAAATCTTGACCTCTCATTTTCCTTAACCACCTCAAAATCAGAAATAAAGTCACTTGATTGGTCCTGAAAGATGAGCCAACTGGAAATGGTGACCCATTACCCCAAGCATCGATGCTAAAGTGAGGAAGAAATCTTTTGTAATTTGGCATTATTTTGAGAAATTCATCATGAAATTTCGGCATGAGTTCAAACTCAACGTTCAAATTTCCTCACGTTGTATATATGATTACTTTCTAAGTTTTGGAAAGTGCGATTTCTCTTGGTTCAAATAAATGGAGAGACATCCAAACCAATTTTTGCAATCAAATGGGCCCACACTGGGGCAAAATTTTTATTTGCAAGATTTCGCAAAATAAGCCCACACTGGGGCAAAAATTTTTATAGTCCATTTGAGGATTTCGTCAAAGAGTCAAGCCAGACTTTCAAATCAATCACGCTACTCTTTCCATGAGTAGTAGTTGCATTAATTTTTTAAAATAATTTAAGTGCATGTTTACTTTGGCAAGCCCCCTGTGCAGGTGTCCATGGCTGAAATCGACGAAGAAGCGCAAGTCAGAATCTTACGAATCAAGGTCTCAAGGAGGAGCAACCATGCCGTAATACAAATCAATTGATCAGTTGCGCAATAATTGACGGAAACTGGGGCGAGTTATTCTCGAAAAATTCTCAAAAATCAAACTTGAAATTAATTTCTTGTCCCTTGACAAATTTCAATTTCTTGTTGATGAAATTTCAGCGCCCACCGCGCACCCTTCCATTCCCTATTCTTGACAACCACATGGAATTCACTGACTTCCACCACCGTTAGCATCGAGTCTATCTCACTAACGTGTGCGTTTCCATTCCACCACCGTTAGCATCGAGTCTATCTCACTAACGTGTGTGTTTTTATTCCAT
The DNA here is from genome assembly GCF_003713205.1 of Coffea eugenioides. Taxonomy (NCBI): domain Eukaryota; kingdom Viridiplantae; phylum Streptophyta; class Magnoliopsida; order Gentianales; family Rubiaceae; genus Coffea; species Coffea eugenioides. Next base: position 20,791,913 of record NC_040037.1, read on the forward strand.
CGCCGTTAGCATTGAGTCTATCTCACTAGCGTGTGCGTTTTCATCCCACCACCGTTAGCATTGAGTCTATCTCACTAGCGTGTGTGTTTCATTCTGCCACCGTTAGCATCGAGTTTACCTCACTAACGTGTGTGTTTTATTCTATGACCGCTTTTATCACGTTGGGCCTGGAGTTCGTGCCGCCAACATCCCAAAGTTCACGTTGGGCCTGGACTTGGTGCGCCAACATCGCAAAGTTCACGTTGGGCCTGGTCTTGTGCCGCCAACATCACCAACATCACGTTGGGCCTGGATTTCGTGCCGCCAACTTCACAAAAATCACGTAACTTCACAAAAACCACGTTGGGCTTGGATTTTGTGCCACCAACTTCACAAAGATCACGTTGGGCCTGGATTTTGTGCCGCCAACTTCACAAAGATCACGTTGGGCCTGGACTTGGTGCCGCCAACATCACTTTATCACGTTGAGCTTGGATTTTGTACCGCCAACCAAGGCAGGCTCGGGTTTAATCCCACTGACCAATTCATCACACTGGGGCAAATCTTCGGATAATTTTTCGAGCAAGTCTTACACAGTCTCATCATACATACCAGCATTTTATTCTGCCACTAGCCGTTGGGTCAGTCCCACTAGTGCGCATTTCTTTTACATCACCACTAGCCGTGGGTCAGTCCCACTAGTGAGCGTTTCACTTATTCTGCCACTAGCCGTTGGGTCAGTCCCACTAGTGCGCATCTCTTTTACATCGCCACTAGCCGTGGGTCAGTCCCACTAGTGAGCGTTTCACTTTTACCGCCACTAGCCGTGGGTTAGTCCCACTAGTGTGCATTGCATTTTCATCGCCACTAGCCGTGGGTCAATCCCACTAGTGAGCGTTTCATTTTCATCGCCACTAGCCGTGGGTCAGTCCCACTAGTGTGCACCATGATTTTAATTTTATCCGGGTCAGTCCCATGATTTTAATTTTATTCGGGTCAGTCCCATGATTTTAAATTTTATTCGGGTCAGTCCCATGATTTTAACTTTGTTCGGGTCAGTCCCATGATTTTGTTCGAGTCACTTCCCTTTTGAATTTTTTTTCGGATCAGTCCCGATTTAAATTTCCTGTCCCAGGTCTATCCCGTGGGTCTATCCCGTTTAATTTCCTGTTCCAGGTCTATCCCGTGGGTCTATCCCATTTACATTTCTGTCCGGGTCTATCCCGTTTACATTTCTGTCCGGGTCCATCCCGTTTACACTTCTATCCGGGTCTATCCCGTTTACATTTCTGTCCGGGTCCATCCCGTTTACACTTCTGTCCGGGTCTATCCCATTTACCTTTCTGTCCGGGTCTATCCCATTTACATTTCTGTCCGGGTCTATCCCGTGGGTCTATCCCATTTACATTTCTGTCCGAGTCTATCCCATTTAAATTCCTGTTCGGGCCAGTCCCATTTTAAATTCTTGTTCGGGCCAGTCCCGTTTTAAATTTCTTGTTCAGATCAGTCCATTATAAATCTCTCGTCCCAGTCAATCTCATCAAAAGGGGTCAGTCCCCATTGTTCGAGTCGTTCACAAACGAATAACACAGGTAAGTATTTGGTGTCTACTTCTTTGTCTCAAGTTTTTTCAAAACTCAGACAAAGAGGGGCAAACTGTAGACACCAAAATTTTAGTGTAATTTCATTTACTATTTGATTTTTATTTGTCGTGTTAGTTTTATTCACTTTTTAGTTTTTAGTTTTTATTTTATTATTTTTATTCGTAAGTTTTTAGCATAGAATTTCTCCGGAAAAATAAAAGCATTCAAAAATTATGTTTTAGTTATTTTGATTTAAATTCAATGTTTTCTTGGAAAAATATGAAAAATGAAAAAAAGAAAAAAAGAAGGAAAAAGAAAAGAGAAAAATGAAAATTGCAACTTTGCTGTTTATTATTTCTAGTTTATTTATTTTTATCCGATGTTAATTAAATTGTTGGTTTTTTTTACTTAATTTTATTATCATTTTTGTTAAATTACTTTTCAAAAAAAAAAAAGGGGGAAAAAGCCGCATGCAGCAGCGTGAAGACCATACCATTTGCTGGTAGATCGGATGGCCAAGGGAGAGGGCTTAAGATGAGATTGATTGGTAGCCATCAAACGGAGGGTTTTAGGGTTGCCAACTTGATATAAAGAGCTGAGAAGAAACCGCAGCCAAAGGGAGGAAAAAAGAGAGTGCGTGAGACGGCAAAAGGAAAACCGAGAGGAGAGATAACGGCAAAAACTGGAGAGAGCAGGGAGAGTTTGGGGAAAGCCGGAAAGAATGAAAAAAGGGGAGATCTAGAGGGAGAGCTAGAAAACAAGAGGGAGAAAACGGGGGGAGTGGGAGAGATAGCTAGAGAAAAGAGCGGAAAAGAAAGAGCTTCAAGAATGAGGGAAGCTGAGTGACGGCGGACAAGGAAATGGAGGGAAGGGCAAGAAAACCAGAAAAGGAAAAAACGCAGGGAACTCCTCTGCGAAACCCACTACGAGGCTGACCTTTCAGCCTACTATCACGGAACTTTTCTTCCCCGACTCAGTATCATTCGTGAAGCCATCAATTTTTGCTCGATCTACAAAGCGGAAGGAGCAATTTCTGTTGAGACATCTTGAACGAAAAACAACTGGAAGCTCGCCAAATCTGGCCGCGAAAGAGCTGCTCTACCTCTGCTGCACCAGTTTCGGCTTCGAACGAAAGCGCAGCAGAAACTCATGCTTCGGCCCCAGCAATTCAGCCCAAGTTATCCCTTTCTTTGGTGACTCTCGCCCGAGTTGAGCCTTGTTTACTTTATTACATCATAAACGGGGAGGTATAATTTCTTTTATCCATTTTTTGTCTCTCCTATGTGATCCAACGTGCTAAGTGAGAATTGCATGTCTACTTTGCTTTCCTTGCCTTACCTTAATTCCTTTCATTTATTTCATTTACTTTTGCTTTTATCAAGTTATTCTTTATGGGGTATGTGTACACCTCTTGGCTTGTAATAGATAGGGCTTGAAGAGCATTTTTGGTCCAATTTTCCCCTTCCCTTTTGTTTTAGTTAGCAAATGTAATAGGTTCATTAGCTTGATTGCTTGCCTTTGTTGCTACGTGTTAATTTGCTTTATTAGACTCTTGCATCTAGTCGAGCATGCTAAGTGTTATGTGCTATGTGTTTATATGTGATTAGCATGTCTACTTGCGTTCTATAGTCATAGATGAATATGATGGATGAATGCACGTCACCACACTAGTCCAACGCTAGTTGTGGCTCATTGTCCCGTTTTCCACTAGTCCAACGCTAGTAGGAATTCATAGATATGGGCTAGTCCAACGCTAGACCCTTAGGGATTTCCCTCGCTAGTTCACACTTGCATATTTTACTACATTTCATGCATTTTTCTTAGCTTTTTTAGCATTTGGCATGCCCTTCCAACCCTTTCCCCTTCATTTTAGGTTTTTGCATCTTCATGCTAGTTATAGGGTACATTTGCTTGAGAGTTCCCTTTCGATAAGGGAAACGAGCGAGTGTGGCTACAAAATAGCCTTAGCACGCTAGTTCTTCCTTCTAATCAAAGGGAAAATTAAAGTCGTGAAATTAGGAATCATTCCCGTACCCGACTTGATGCATTCCTCTAGGTTCATGCACCTCCATTTTACCATATCACTTTTTCATTTCTTATCCACATTTTCTTACTACTTATATCCTTCTCAATACAAATGCCATGATCACACATTTTTCTTCTTGTCACTTGGTATTCTACCTCACAAATTGCACCCAATTGCACTTATATGTATCTACTATCATATTTTCATCCATTTGCAGACAGACACCTCTATTTTCCCAATTTGCACACATGCACTTGTCTTATATTTGCACACATGCACGTTCTCTTATATTTTCACACTTGCACTCATATTGGAGCCTTCATTTGCATCACTCGCGACCTCTATGAGGACTTTCCTTATTGGCCACCACAACTCATGTGGTTGGGACCAAAAAGCCTCGTAAGAGACATTTTAGATTTAGGATCGCATTTCTTTTTCATATCCATTAGTCATATCCAACATGCAACGCATATTTTGGGTAGAAGAATTAGGAAAAGAAGGGTTAAGTCACGCAACTAGCTTTGGCTAGGGTAAGGGAGTGCCTTAGGCTTTGCCTTTGCCTTCTCCCTTATCAAATGTGACCCCCGATCCCTCGCTTTGGTTACGTAGACCTAAAAGATCTTAAAAAGGGGTTTGTTTACTTTGCTTTCCAAAAAATCATTTTTTGGGTGACTTGGTACACCCTAACTCTATACCAAGTGGCGACTCCATTTTTCATTCAAAAACCCTTTTTGAACTTTATTTGGCCAAATCGTCGCATTTTCAAGACCCACGGCCTTTTATTTTCATTTTTGCACACGTTCACATACACATCATACACACTTTCACACCATCTCAAAAAGTGGGGCGCGACAGACCCAACAGATTCGTTTGGTGACACTTCAAGTGACTCTGACCAGGAGGAAGGAACCATGGCTAATGCACGAACATTAAGGGAGTTGGCTGCCCCTAATTTAAATCAGCAGCCTCTATGCATTACCTTCCCCACCTTAAATGATAACACTCCATTTGAACTAAAATCTGGTCTGATTCAGCTTTTACCCTCTTTTTATGGTTTACCAGGTGAAGCGCCGTATAAGCATCTGCAGGAATTTGATGTCGTGTGCAACAGTATGAAGCCCCCGGGGATTACAGAAGAGCAGATAAAAATGAGGGCATTCCCCTTTTCCTTGAAGGATTCTGCAAAGGACTGGTTGTACTACCTGTCACCAGGTAGCATCACTACGTGGGACCAATTGAAGAAAAATTTTTTGGATAAATATTTTCCTTCGTCCAGGGCTGCAAGTCTAAGAAAAGAAATTTGTGGGATCAAGCAGCATCCAGGGGAGTCGCTCTATGAGTATTGGGAACGGTTCAACTTCTTGTTGCACAAGTGTCCCCAGCATCAGATAAGTGAGCAGTTGCTCATTTAGTATTTTTATGAGGGGCTCCTTTTTAGAGACAGGAGCATCATTGATGCTGCAAGTGGAGGGGCACTGGTGAACAAAACCCCTCAGGAAGCACGGGAGTTAATAGAGGGGATGGCAGAGAATTCACAATAATTCGGTACAAGAGAGGATGTCCCAATACGTAAGGTGAATGAGGTAGAGACACCCTCTATGCAGCAGCAGCTAACTGAGTTGACCGCGTTTGTTAGGCAACTGGCTGTGAGAAATGCATCATAAGCCAGGGTATGCGGGATTTGCACTGGTATAGGTCACTCTGCAGACATGTGCCCAATGATTCAGGAAGAAACTGCAGAACAGGTGAACATGGCTGACCACGCTCCCGCGCCAAGGAAGCAGTACGACCCTTACTCAAGCACCTACAACCCAGGGTGGAAAGATCATCCCAACCTCAGTTATGGAGGGAATAGACAACCTAACTTTACACCGAATAGGCAGTCTAATTTTGTGCCAAATAAGCCACCAGGGTACCAGCAGCAATACCAACCCCGACCACCTCCGCCCCCAAGCTCTGGTCCATCTTTGGAGGAGATGATGAAACAAATGATGACAACCATGGCGCAAAATCAGCAAAGGACGGAGGCAACCATTATGCAAAATCAGGAAAGGACGGACTCCGAAATGCAGGATATAAGGAATCAGATAAGTCAAATGGCCACAACAATCAACCGTTTGGAGTCCCAAGTAAATGGAAGATTGCCATCCCAACCTGAACTGAACCTGAAGAACGTAAGCGCAATGACTTTAAGGAGCGGGAAGGAAATTCAGGGGCCTGAACCTATGATCCCTAAGGATAAGGATGAGAAAAAGATCGAAAATGAACTTGAGAGGGAGGACAGCAATGGTGCAGATCTAAGGTACTTCCAGACCCAGTAATTACAGTTAAAACTAATCCCCCTCAATTTCCTTGCAGGTTGGAAAAATCGAAGAAGCAGGACAAGGAGAAAGAGATCCTGGAGGTGTTTCGCAAGGTAGAGATCAATATCCCCCTACTAGACGCCATCAAGCAAGTGCCGAAGTATGCAAAATTTCTGAGGGACCTATGTGTCAATCGAAAGAGGCTGAGGGGAGATGAAAGAGTTATTGTTGGGGAGAATGTGTCAGCAGTTCTCCAAAGAAAGCTACCACCAAAGTGTGGGGATCCAGGTAGGTTTACTGTCCCATGCAAGATAGGTAATACTCTGATTAGAAATACCTTGCTGGATTTAGGAGCATCGATCAACGTAATGCCAAAATCTATGTATGCTTCTCTGAATCTCGGTCCATTAAAAGAAACCGAGATAATAATTCAATTAGCTGACCGAACAAATGCATACCCTGATGGGTTGGTCGAGGATGTGCTGGTTAAAGTTAATGAATTGATATTCCCGGCTGACTTTTATGTACTTGACATGGATGATGATCATTCCCCTGACCCCTCACCTTTGCTACTAGGTAGACCCTTTTTTAGCACAGCACAGACAAAAATTGACGTTAATAAGGGTACATTGTCCATGGAATTTGATGGAGAACTAGTCCACTTTAATATTTTCGATACAATGAAACATCCTGTTAACTCTCACCCTGTGTTTGCTATTCATGCTATTAATCCCTCTGTGCAAGAATTTTCTGAGTTTGCTTGTAGGGATAAATTCAAACTTACTGAGAACAAGTATAAGGGGATGAAAGCACTGTATGAGGTGAAAAGGAGTAGAAAATTAAGAAAGAAGGCTGCACTCAAAGGCTATTTGGATCCTGGGGGAGGGCCACCGATTTCCAGGAAAATTGAGTTACACCCAGATTGAAGAGTGGTGTTCAATGTCTAGCCAAAGACATTAAAGAAAGGCGCTCCTTGGGAGGCAACCCAATTGTTCCTTTTAATTGTTTGTTTTATTTTCGTGTGGTAGTTTAGATGTTTCTCCTTGAATTCGACTGATTTTGGGTTTCAGTTTTCGTTTTTGCTGATTTATAGGTGCCCTTCAGTCATGACGCTCCCGCGTGGTGATGTGCATGAAGCTCACGATCAGAAACTTCTGGGAGCTCTCTTGCCCTCATGACGCGCCCGCGTGGTGATGTGCAGGAAGCTTACGACCAGAAACTTCTGGGAGCTCTCTTGCTCTCTTGACGTGCCCGCGTCACGTTCGCGGGAAAGGTAAGGATTTTTAAAAAAAAAAAAAAGTTGAAAAAAAGAAAAAAAAATATAATATATATATATACTAGTTATACTGATAATGAAATAATTTTCAAAAAAAAAAAAAATCATCATCACCATGACTTAAATGGAGCCTGGAGAAGAGAAAAATGAAACAAAACAATTTCTATTTTTTTTTCTCCTTCTTTTCTTTTCTTTTCTTTTTCTTTCTTTTTCTTTCTTTCTTTCTTTCTTCTTCTTTCTCTTTTCTTTCTTTCTTCTCCCCTGTTTCTTTTTCTTCTCTGTCGACCGAAGACCCCCTATCCGCCGCCCACTGGCGCACCTCCTCCGCCACCAGATCTGCTCTACGGCTGAAATTCCCTCTCCCATCGCGCGTTACGCCGCCGCTGTCCCTCTCGCGTTCCGCCGCCGCTGTCCCTCTCGCATCGAGCTCCACCAGTCGTCACCAGCCTCCGCCGCCGACCCACCAGCCCTCTCTCCAGCGTCGCGGCCTCTTGCCCAAAGCCGGGCGCCACTAGCTCGCGCGCAGGCCCGCGACAGACAGCTTCCCACACCGCCGCTGTCTGGTTTCCCCTTGCCCAGCCGCGGCACACCCACTTCAGACGCCACCGTAGCCGCACGCGACAACCAGCCCTTGGACCGCCGCCGCAATCGCTGCCAGCCAGCTCTTCTGCGCAAGGCGACCCAACCAGCGGCGAGCACTTCACTTGCGTGGAGCTTTGACCCCTCTGCCCTGTCCGCCGACTGCCAAGATATTGGCGGAGGTATTTGAAGCTTGCTCCCCAATTTCTCCTAAATTGATTAATGCTATCTGGGTTCATCAAGAGTTGGTATTTTGGCCGTGTGCGATTTCCACCAGTGGTACTGGTTAGATTGTTTTTGCTTAGAATTGCTAATTCCTGTGGGTTGGGTGTAATTGTGCAATTGACTGGCCATCTGGAGCCACTTGTTGAAATTTTGGGGTGAGCTTAAATACTGCAGTCGTATGTTACCCTGTTGAGGTCTATTTTGCTTGCTTTGTTGGAGGAATTGTTGAGGTTTTGTGGGGTTTTTGCTTCAGTTACTTCGGATATTGCATATTGAGCTGAAATCCTGTGTCGCTTGACTTACTTTGTAAGTTTGGAATTGTATACTCTGCTGTGACTGCTGGATTGGGGACCATAGGTAGCATCTGTTCTGATCTTTTATAGCTGTTTCATTAATTGGGCTGCTTGTTGGAATTTTTGGATGGACAACGTTTGCTTGATTACTGAGTGACTTGGATAACCTCCTTGCTTATTAAATAACCTTTGCCAGTTGCTAGTTGTGGTTAATAGTTGGGCATCCTGTGGTTATTGAGTACCATTGTTGCTTTGTTGGTAAATTGGTATAAATTTGTGGGTAACTCTGTTGTCCATTTGCTGGTTGATTCCATCGGTAATTGCTGGTTGCACTGGGCGTGGGAAATTCTATATCTTGTTGTTCCAGCTGACTCTGGGTGAAATGGTGAGACCAAAATCCTCCTCTAGGTCTAGGACCTCTCAGTCTCAACCCCCTCCACAAGCCTCTATTCCTGTCAACTCCCCTACCAACCTACCCTCCTCTTCTAGTGTTCGAACCCGTTTGGGTAGGGGTAGGGGTGCTCAGGTAGATACACCTGCTCACTTTGGGGGGCACTTAACATTTACCAGACCCGCCGATCGGCAGAGATACGCTAAGGTCTGCCACCTCCACCACCTGGGACCAATGAATGGCAGCAACTCCGGGAGCAGGTTCAGAATTTGGAGGCTCGAATGCTCAACGTCGACCTCAATGTAGCTGGCATAGCACAGAATTTGGCGCAATTTCTGCATCATACGGGCTTTCCTCCTCCAGCTCCGCCTCGCCCACCTCTTTGACCGGATTTCAGGGAAGTGTTGCTGACCTTTCACCCACTTTTGTTGGTTATTTGTCACATTGAGGACAATGTGTCCTATAGGTGTGGGGGGGTCTAATGGGATGCTAGTGTTTTTAGTTTTCTTTAGTTTTTAGTTTTATTTCTAGTTGCTCATTTTCTTTCTTTCTTCTTGGTGCTTATCTCTCCTGCAAATGAAAAAAGAGAAACAAACAAAAAAAAGAGAAAAAGAAAAGAGAAAAAATTTTGGATGTTGGCTTATTGATTCTAATTCTACTTTTGCCAAGTTTTTAAAATAAGTATGTATCGGGTTAATGTGGTTGGGTCCAAGACATCTCCTTGGTGAATATCGGACTGCTTGACTCTTTTGATTTCTTTGTTAACTTTTCTAGGCATAGGGAATGACTGTTGGTGTTTTTAATGTGAACTGGTCCAATATTGACTCCAGTTCTCCATGTTTGGCAATAATGAGGCGAGCTGCTCCTATGCTTAGTTGTTAGTGTTGTTCTTTTGCGTTTGTGCATTGTTTGGCTGTGAATAAGCTTGACTGTACTCCGCTATTAAGTTACTACTGAGTAACCGGGAATCTGCACCTAAAAGTGTCGATTCTCGCGTCAAAAGGTGGTGCTTTCTATGAGTATGTGGTCGTATAGCGGTAGGAGCTGAGTAACCGGGCTCCTTCATCTAAAAATGTTGGAGTTCGCGTCAAAAGGCCCCAACGGCTAAAGACTAAGTCTTTTTGTGTTAATTATTATTGCTTTGAAAAAAAAACAAAAAAAGAGAAAAACACAGGAAACGAAAAAAAAAAATGAAAAAAAAAGAGAATAAATGATGGGAAGGCTTGCCGGTTTATGGACTTAATATGGAGACTTGTGTGAATATTTGGACCATTAGCTGATAAATGTTGTGTGCCATTCCCTTTTCTTAGAGTAGTTAACCTGGAAATTGAAGGAATTTGCAGTCTAGGGGCTAACCGGGAGGGATGCTTCTTGGATTTTAATCACTAGTGCTCGATATATGGTTTTTCTGGATATCTTGGCAATTTGGTAGATAGAGCAATGACCGTCATCAAATTTTGGTGTCTGTACCCTTTTCTTATGCTTGAGGGCAAGCATGATTTAGGTGTGGGGGGAATTGATAGGTAGCAATTATATTACTTATTTTATTATTAATTTCCCCTATTATCTGACCGGATGTGGATTAATTAGTAGATTCTACTCACTTTTCGTAAATTGCATTTATTTCAAGGAGTAGAACGAAAATATGATAACAGGTGCCAATTTGACAGAAAAGGGATTCAGATGATAGAGCTTGTCCAAAGGGTATTTTTGGAAATGAAGATATTACGCCTATTTTGGTAAATTCCGCGAGGGAAGGACAGCTTGGAGGGCTTGGTCCTGTTGATGTGCGCCGCAGTTAAAAAGAAAGAGAGGAAGGAAGTTCGGGGGCTGGCGGGTTCTTGGTCTTCCGTCTGTAGCTTAGCGGAAAGGCTTGACCTTTCCCTTGGACCTACTTTTAGCTTTAGAAAAAAACTTACGGCTGGGAGGAGGAGGCATTTTGTTAGCTTTGAGCTTTGACTTTTCCTTTTTTTTTCCTTTTCTTTTGAATCCTGCGCATGGCAAGAGCATTGGAGAATTGCTTCCTTTGAATTTTCTTCTTTAGCTTGAGACGAAGTGAAAACTATGAACTTTTGTAGCTTTTCTGTTCATTCGATATATTGAGACGAATTGGATTTTGCCGAATTTCAACGGACATGGCCGCTGGTTTCTTTTCAATTTCCCGTGAATTTAGTTCATCAATTATGAGCTAATTTTCCAATCCTAGTCAAGGAGCAACGAAGGCTCTGACTCGCCTAAAAATTGTGAGATCGTTTTAATTCAATCTTTTCCTTTTATTTATTGGTATCCGCATATTTCCTGATTGCTATGTTTATGGTTATTTAATTAATTGATTGTCTTGGATCCGGATAATTAATTGATTTGGTAACCTATTGCCAATTAGGGCATTAAATCCGTAATTGTTTAATTGTCCTGAAATAGTGACAACTGGCACGATTAGATTCGTGCCAGGGGGATACGCGAGCTAATCTAAAATAACCCTGGTAGTGCGTTATTTGGTTAGAATAGGGCTCCTTTAATACGTAAGGCAATTGGGAAATTAAATCTTACGGGCGTACCTAGGATTATTTCTTAATTAGAGCAGTGATTAACGGGCGTACCTTGATCACCGACACAGTAAGGTGGGGTTGACTGTCATCGCTTGTTTGGCAGTTATAACCTATTTATCAGTAAATAATTGGAATTGCCTTTGCTTATCGATGATCAATTAGATGAACCATTGCTGAAGTTATTCCTTGGCTAGATCCTTAATTATCACTCATTTGATTTTAGTAATTTTTTATTTAATTTTTAGTAGTTTTTTAGATTTTAGTTGAACTTCTTGGATTGTCACCTTCTGCACAAAAACACCCCCCTTGTCACTGTGAACTTGAAAAGAAATAATTACTCCCAATCCCTGTGGATTCGACCCTGCTCACCACTATTTACAGAAATTACTTTTAGTTTGAGCAGGTTTTATTATTGCACAGGCTTCGACAACCTGTCACCAAGCTGAATAGGCTTGGACAAAGTTTCCTTGAGTAATTTATCATTTTCATGCTGGTCTCCTCGCAATAGCCTATAGGGATTCCCTTTGAACCCTTGTTCCCTGAGAATTTTCTCAAGTCTCTTTGGCTTCAACCAATAGACTTCGACCATCCCAAAAAACCAGTAGATGACATAACCTAGCAATCCCAATAAAGGTAATAACTTGAAGCTCCAGACTTCCATTGTTTCAGGAGGAAGGACTATAGCTTTCTTTCTTGGGTGGGAAAGAAAGAAAAATGATAGAAAGTAAGATGGATGGATTGGCTTAAAGATGATTGAGTCTATTTATAGATGTGTATGGGCGAAGTTTTATGGCATAAAAAAACTGTGCAACTTAAGCATATGGTTGAAGAAATTTAACTATTTTTTTGGTAGTATATATTCCATATACAAGACAAAATTATTTGGCTCTTCAAAAAAAAAAAAATAATTTTGCTCTTAAAATGTCTCTAATCTTGCTAGTGTACGCGTTTGTTAATGTAGAAAAGATTATTTATTTTTTATTCCTTCAATTTTTTTGAAACTCTTAAATAAATTTGTTTACTTTAGATTCTCAAGAAAATAATTAGATTAGGTTTTCTGTTAATAGATATGTGTTGAAGCTCCTGCTGGAATTTTATAATTATTTTGTGAGGACATGGTTGTGGCCTGGTGGCTGCAAAAATTAGTAATTTCGGTGAGTATTTGAAAGATAATTGTAACAGGTTTTGAAACAACACAAGTGTCAGGTGGGCTGGTGGAGCATTTGCTAGGAATAATAATGAAAGAAAGTAATGCCCATTTGCAGATTTAGAGAGGGAAAAATCTAAAAATAAGAGAGAGTGATTGGCTCACAGATATTGAAGTCCAATCATATATAATCACAAAACCATAGGCATATATTACGTATATACCAAAAGAAAATTATGTCCTCGGTCATGACTCATGATACGTCTCCATGTGTAAATTTGGCGAGTTGTGATCCAAAATTCGATGTAAAATCAAATTCAAGTACTTTATATTTATAAAAACTACGTAATTATAACTTTTAATTCGATTCATTCAAAAGAAAGGCTCAGTTCTCTATTTGCTCCAAATAATGCGATCCCTCAATTCTACTCCAATTAACATCAATTTCTTTTCTTTTTGGCTCCCAGAAAAAGTCAATGCCATGGGACATACCAAAGTGAGTCTCTAGGTGGTGATTTTCGTTAAACCATTTGGCAGAATTTGAATAGGTTGAAAACCAAAAGCATTTTATTTGGGCGATAGATTCTATATAAGGGAAAGGAAATAAATAAAATGGTAAATTGAAGCAATCGTCACTCATACATTAATTATTGATGTAAAATTTTAGTCTCTCAAAATTGAAATGATCAATTTTAGTCCTTAAAAAAAAAAATACTTTTGGTCCTTCGTTACTTTTCTAGTCAAATTTTGATCAGAAAAAGTCACAAATCCATCACATGATTAATTTTTTTAGAACAAATTTGGCAATTCACTTAATGTTAACCCAATTTTTTACTTAATTTGCCATTTTGTTAAGGGCAACATTGAGTGAGCTGCCAAATTTGCCTTTAAAAAAATTGATTACATGATAGACTCGTGATTTATTCCGGTCAAAATTTGACAAGAAAGATGAAGAGAGATCAATAGTGAGTATTTTAAATTTATTAGGAACTAAAATCAATCATTTTGATTTTGAAGGATTAAAACTTTATATCAGTAATATGTGAAGGATAATTAGTGTAATTTTTCCCAAATGAAAATTTGAGGACAAGAGCCTGCTTATTAAGGAGACGTTTTGACATTCACATTTTGGTCATTCTACATGTGATTGATCTAAATATGTACATTTTGTACTTTTAGCTTATTGGTCAAAAGATGGGACAAAAATATTAGTGGTGCAATGAGATTGATTCCCTGTTTGTCTTCTAAGGTCACAATCAAAGCTCTATTTGTTGCTCGAGTTAGGTGATAGATACCTCTCTTCATTTGTGAAGAGTTGTACTCATCAAATCTCTGCAAACCCTTCTTTTTTGTATTTTTTTCCCCTTCGTTATTTCAAAACTCCAAAGTAACTAGTCTGTCTAGTTTCTTCATCACTTCAAGACAATAATGAGATCTCCCTTTGGCAACAATGTGTAATGAATGAAGCCCATAATAAATTTAATTTGTCAATTGGTGCATGCATGGCTCGAGGGCTAGCTTGTGGCCGCAAAAATTATTGCTGGCTTTTGGTCAATGATTGCAGTAATAAGTTTTGGCCGCAAAAATGTCGGGGGTGTTGGTGGTCGTGAAAGAAAAGAAAACCAACCCGCGATGGGGGATTTTGTCGGTGTCGTCAACTGTGTCTGATTTGTCTTTTGAGAAGTCTGATTTGTCCTAACATACGTGGTAGTGTGTGTGTTCACGTGAAATATGAAGCTGCAAAGCAAGAATAGAAATAGAAATATTGGCTCGCTTTCTCGCAAAGGGTTTTATATTTGAATTTTACTATTAATGTAAAAATCATGTTAGTGGACAATTTGTATAAATTCCTGTAAACGATCTATAATTTTGGGAATATACCTTAATCTATAATGATAACTGAAATCGAATTCATCCAAATTTGGAATATGTTTTGATCCGTGGTGATGATCAGCGCTGAATCCAAACTTTTAATTAAAAAAAAAAAAGGAAAACAGAAACGTTGGAACTTTTAGGTAGGACGGTTGCTAGCTAGAGAACAACCATACTCTTCAAAGGCCTAGATGTGGCCAATAAAGCAATAAATAAATACAAGAAATTTCAGCTTCAATTTTATGCTAAACATTTGGATCAGGGCACATTTATTTATCAAATAGGAAGATATCGATTTTTAACATTTTTGTTAGAAAGTTGTACAAATTTGTGATGACTACGACTTGTAAAATTTGTACACCTTTCCGAAGCAGTTGTGTAGGTAACCATGCCATCCCTTCCCGACATATTGAGGCAAACTAAGTAAATGAACAGAATCTTCATGCATTTAAAGTTTTGAGAATCAATATATATATATATATATATAAATATATATTGGTCAAAAACATCAACTTGTATAATATACATCAGAATCCAGTGCTGAGCAACTGTCCAAATAGACTATGCAATCTGTGGAATATCACAGCAGGATAAAAATCCCTTCACTCTCCATTCTTCACAGTGAGAATCATTACGGTTTCATTGAATAGCATATGTATGGTTTACTAATACAAATGTGAAGTTGCGCAGAATTGAAAAAAGGAAAAAGATGTGAATACTCAACAAAATTACGTTGATACTCATAACTACAATTCTTTATTGTGCGTACTTTATTTTGTACTTGCAAATGTAGTGAATATGTATTAAGCACTAAATGTTTATATAATTTTTAATTAAGTATACTTTAGGATTCTAATGAGGGTAATTGCCCTTTAGAGAGGTTAATTTCACACCCTCCGTTTTAATTGCACCCATATATAATCATTGTTTTGTAGCTTGTAACCTAAACTATAAATTGTAATGCTAATTGTTTTATACTATCAATTTGTAGCGCATCGGTTAAATATAAATAAATGTTGATTCTTGTTTTTGAATAAAACCGCTTTAATACTACAAAGTGAATATAAGTATTTCAGTCATTAAGAGATGCAAATGAGGGATACTAATGTCTTTTCAACCAAAAATAGGTTTGAAAATTTTCAATGAGTGTTGATTAATGTGAATAATGTTACAAAAATTGTTCGTATAAGAAACTATATTGTTGCAATTGATAGCTTAGGGAGCAATGTACAAATGGGTGATAGTTCAAAGGACCAATGTACAAATAGGTGATTGTTCGAGATGCAAATTACAATTGACCTTCTAATCAAGACAAACAATTAACTTCATCCACAATGTAGAATCTACTTACCATAGTTAATTACCTATATTTGATCTATTGGTACTTCGTTCTGGTTTCTTTAAAATGTCTAAGAATAAGGTGGGCAATAAAAATTGAGTACATGCTCTGCAAAGGAGGAAATGTGTGAGATAACAGTATCTAAAATCCACTCTCGGGGTAAGGTGTAAGGATCGAAAACAATCTAAGAGAGGGGGTGAATTAGGTAGTTTAAAAACTGGCTAAGTTGTGAGTCACTTTTTGAGTACTTGCCCTCTTTTTTTAAAAGACCACACAATGGAGTAATTGATGAGAAAGCACAAGTGCTTGTGAGTAAAAGAGATGAGCAATTTATATATCAAGACAACATGAACTATTGAACTAAAAGAATATGCATCAATATACCAATGAAACCTTGTAGGGAATGAATATTTCAATGTATAACTTGAGAAGATAAATAAGCATCCATACTTATCACTAATTAATTTCACAATACTCCCTTCGATGTTCATTATATAAAGAATATATTTTGTTAAAACCTTACTAAAAAAAAGTCAATGAAAAAAAAACTCTAATGAAGAAAAAAGAGTACACTATTTTTGTGTATCAATATTGCATATAACTCCCCTTGTTGTAAATATCATTTGAGATTTTTAATCTGACACATACTAATCTTTCTTACTAATTTCTCAAATATTGTAGTCAGCAATGCCTTTACATATAAATTTGCTAGATTATCATTTAATCGGATTTGTTGCACATTAATTTCACCAATCTTTTGCAGATTATGAGTAAAGAAAATTTTGGCAAAATATGTTTCATACTCTTTTTAATTGAACTATACAAGTTGCATTATCTTCATATAATGTAGTTAACGGATTTTCTTTCTCAGAGCATTACCCACAATTCTTCTGAATATAGTGGGTCATTAATGATAACCAAACACATTCTCGACTAGTCTCATAGCATATTCTCGAGTAGCCTCACAAATTGAAATTATTTTAGCTTGATTCGAAAAAGTAGCACTTGATTGCTTTGAATATGACCACGAAATAGCTATACCACCACATGTAAATAGATAGCCAATTTGAAACCTTGCTTTATGTGAATTAGATAAATACCCAACAACAACAAACCAAACAATTCAAGTCAAGATTTATTTGAATATAAAAACTAAGATTAATTATTCATTGGAGATAGCAAAAAATATCCACTCGCAGTCTAAGAAAATCCTTAATAGGATCAAGTGACCGAATGACCATGAAAGTATTTAATGGATATATTTTATCTATATAGAACCGTTTTAATACCTTTTGGGTATAAGTAGTTTGGCGGACAAAAATTTTTACTTTTCAAATGCTCAATTTGTAAATCAAGGCAAATTTTAGTCTTCCAATGTCTTTGATCTCAAATTCAATCTTTAAATATTCAACAACCTTTTAGGACTCTTTAAGAGTTCCAATCACATTGAAATCATCAACATGTATAATGCGAATACCCATTTATATTCAATTGGTTTTGCACCCTTAGGTACTTTAGACTACAGATTCAAAGGGTTTTCATTGTGCCATTGAATTCGATGATGATGGAATCACACCATTCCCTTTTGGCCAATCATTTGCTAGATAGATCACCCATCAGTATGTCACGATGTCTAATTGTAAATGGTGATTCATCCTCAACATAGATTTTCAATATGAAGGATTGGAAATGAAAATTGTTAAAATTTTAGGAGTATTTATAAATAATCAACCAAATAATAAGAGTAGAATACATGATAAGAGAGAAATAAAAAAAAAAGACAACTATGAGTTAATTGATAAAAGATAGCACAAATAGTGTAAACATGTATGATATATGATATTGACGTATTAAATGAAATTTACTATAAATAATTAAAAGGTATCCAAATTTTAGAATAACACGAAATTATCCATTCAACAGCCTATCAAAATGGGAACTAAATAGTAAATTGTTGTAGATAAGGCATATGATTTATAATCTGTCTAAAAATAAAATAGCCTTAAAAGTTTAACTATTACAAAAAAGACACTTAAAACCTACTCAAATAAGATATTAAACACAATAACTTCGAAAAAGAAGGAAAGATGCTGGTGGAAAAAAGACGAGACTGATTCTTGTTTGTAGACACCAAATTTTGAATAATTTGTATGTAGCATCTACTTCATGATTTTTATTTTAGATCGCTTGCATTTAGTGTGTTTTGTATTTTTAGTTGTTATTTTTATTTTAGTTTTATTCATTTTGCCCTTTTAGTTTGTCTATTCATTTTTATTTTGTCATTTTAGGTTTTTAATCACTTTTAAGTTTTAGATTTTAGTTTTTAGTTTTTAGTTTTTAATTTTTAGTTTTTAGTTTTTAAGTTTATAGAGTTTTTAGAAAGAAAAGGAAAAATCATTTTTAGTCATTTTGTTTTTATTCAATGCTTTCTTGAAAGAAAAATGAAAATGAAAAAAAAGAGAAAAAGAAAAAAAGGAAAATTTGTTCACAAAAATATGTTCATTTCTTTAAATTCCATCTTCGGGCACTTTAGTTATTTTTATTAAGTTATTTTGAGGAAAAGAAAATGATGAAAAATTGAAAAATTAAAAATGGCCATTTTTGTTTAGCTTCTTTTGTTTAAAATTATTTTTTGTTTTGTTATTATTATTATTACCTGGTTTGTGTAATTTTGTTATTATTGTTATTGTTATTTCATTATTTATATTTTCTGTATCTTCAAGTTGTTTTCTTAAAAAAAAAAAAAAAAAAAGAAAAAAAAAGAAATGCCGCAGCATGAAAGCTACGGACTTGCGCAGCTTGCAAAGGGGGATTGGGACGGCTCCTGGGAGTGCAAATATGGAGAAAAGGACCGGAAGTTTTAGGGTTAGAAACTAGATATAAAAAGAAAAGAAAGCTACAGCCGCACAGGGGTTTTGGGGGGAGAAAAACATCGACGGGAAAACAGAAAAAACGAAGCAAGGGTTTTGGGAAGAAGGAAGTTTCGGAAAAAAAAAAGAAACGGCAGAGAACAAAGAAGAACAAGAGGGCAGCCGTAAGAATTGAGTGGAGAACCAGAAAAGCTGTGAAGAAAGGGGAGAGAGCTGAGGGCTGAGAGGGGAAAAGGAAAGACAGAGGGATAGAAAGAGAGTGACGGGAAGCAAACAAAACAGACGAAAAGAAAGGAAGTGACGAAAGATTGAGGAGGGAAGATACGGCAAAACAACAAGGAAAAGGAACCAGAAAACATGGCCGAGCAATCTGAGAGAGAGCAAGTGGAGGAGGTGATTCGGGCTGAAGCTTAAGGCTCAGGATTGGCCGCTAATACTTCCATTGAATCCAGGCTGAAGTGTCTAATCCGCAGCTGTGAACAGGTAGCTTTCTATTCTGCTTAGTCCGTTAACATCTAACCTATATTACTAGAATTCCTGAGTTCTTAGTTATGTTGGCCTGTTTGAATGAGTGTGTTATGTATGTTAGAGTAGAAAGTTTTGGTTAGGTCGTGTTTTTTGATAGGGAAACTATGAGTTTGAATCTGCAAATGTGTTTTGAAACTGAGAAATAATCTGGTATTGCCGCACTTCACAGTCCAAAGTTTTGTTGCTGCATTTCATTCGATATTTTCTGGGGTTCATGGTTGGATTGCGTGGTTCATGGAAGCTTTAATTTTTCTCCAGTTTTTGCTAAGAAAACCCGTGGATTCAACTTGGATTTGGGGAACAAAAGTGGGTGATTTACTTGTTTGTTAATCGACATGCCAAATGTGTTCACCTCAAGGTGCATTTTATTTCTTTGATGCATTTCTGGTTCATTGGTTTCGATTGGCTTTTCCAGGATTGATGTTTATGTAGTGAATAATGGGATGAAGGCCTTGTGTTTGGGTTTGGCGGTTAAACTAGTAGAAGCTTGTTAGAATTTCGGCACACGGACACAATTCTGTTGTTACAATGACTGGTATGAAATAATTCCATGGTTAACAATCGTTTGCCCCTGTTTAGTTGAAATTAGCCCAAAGGATTATGTGAATTCTTGTGGTCGAAAGTTTATAAGTTGTAGCAGAAATTTGGAATCAAACCTTTCTTTTGGTTGCTGCATTTATTTTCTTCCCCTTGGCCGAGAGTCTTGTCCTCATTCTAGGCTTGGACGAAGGTCCCTATTTGTCTTTAATTCGGTCATCCCTTTGTAGGTATCATAGGATTTTGAATCAAGACTTCTTTTGATTTGAAGTGTTAAGTGCATATGCCATGCTAAATACTAAAATTCAGGAGCAATGCTTGCTGAATTTAATCATTTCAAGTCGCTGAATCAGTTTTTTTTTGCGCGCATATGTTCTAGGATCTTGGCATGGTTTTCCATCATGATTTTTGTTGGCCTTGATGGGTTGGTTGGTGTAGTTAATTGCTTAGTGTAGGGCTGTGAACATGGAGTTGAAAGTATTTGATCAAAGCTGTGTGTGTTTGGGTTCAAGAAAGCTTGAAGCACGTTTGATTGTTTGCTAGAAGATATATGAGCAAGTGGCCGAAATTTCTGTTGCATTCTTATTGCTGTCTTCTTTTTCCATGACTGTTCAATGAGTTTTCGCACTTAAATGGCACACTTAATCTTATGTAGAAGAGAAGGAAGGGGAGTTTAGGTGTTTGAGTTTGCATATTTGAATCCTTAAAACGCTTGAGCTGTGGTCGAATGATTGCTGAAAATAAGCGAGTCAAAACTGCCGAACTTTTTGCCCAGTATTTTCCAGCCATGATACATGAAGTTTCCTTTATTTGTTCCTTGCTGCATTTTTCATCTAGCTGTGAGCCATCACCTCTAGTTCCTTTGCTGCATTTTCCTTATGTAGCCGTGAGCTTGCACACCTTGATTCCATTGCTGCATTTGTTCATTAAGTCGCGAGCTTTCATCTATTGTTCTTAGCTGCATTTTCTTTTAGCCGTGAACTTGCATGTTGTTCCTTCTATGTCTTGGTTGTTTGGGGGATCAAGTTGGGTGTTATGTTGTTTGGCTCAAAGTGGGGATGCTGCTAGATAGAATTTGTCTAAGGTTGGCATTATTTTTTGCCCAAAACCTGGTTGAAAAAATGAAAATGCAGCAGTCCTTGAGTTGGTTTGTAACAAAAGTGCAGCAGCTTTTGGGTTTGTAAACTTGCAAGAAATTACTTTGATTAAGTGTTGTTTAAGCATGTTTTAATTAGAGTTAGTTTAATGCTTTGATAGCTAGCTTAGCCTACCAAGATTTTCTTGTCGCTGCCAAAATTTCCTTGTTGTTTGCCGAAAGGTTCTTGTTGCCGCAAAGTTGCAAAATGAAGGAAAACATTGCAGAAACTCTAATTCTCGTATGCATGCATGATAAAATTCTAAAGATTAACACTTTGACCCCCCAAGTCCCTTTTTATTTTACTAAGGCCCAAGTAATTGGAACATTTAATCAATTGGATCCCTCTAAGTTTCTCTTTGTTCCACAAAAGCCCAAGCATGTTCTAGTATCTTGCAATTAGGTCCTAAAACACTTGCATCTTAACCCCCTAAGTTCCCCCTTGCCTTGTTATGGTCCAATTAGTTGAATAATTTAATTACTTTTGACATTCTAGAATCTTAATTGTTTTTGGTTTGCTTTGACATGATTTTGGGTAAGATGTTTAGTGAGTTTTAGGATGCATTTTGAGGTTCAATAAGTTTTAATAGAATTTTTTAGCTTGGATTTGTGTTCTAAACACATTTTTTGGCATTTGATTTTTTTATGGGTCTCATCTTAAGTCATCATTTTTGGTATTTTATTTTACTCTCTTTTAGGAATTTTCATGTCCTTCTAATTATGTCCCTCTTGCAATAATTGCTTTGTACATAGTGGGTTTGTCTATGTAAATACTTTAATTGACTCAATTTGGTGTTTAACTTTCGTTTTTCATATTTAATTTTTGTTTCATGTGATTTTTTGATATTTTAAGTGGTACCTTGACCTTTTTATTATTTTGGAGGGTAAGTTAGTAATTTCACTACGTTAGGGCGTCGCTTCAAGGGAGGTACACTCTATCCCTTATTTGCACTTCATTCGACCCTACGTGCTCCTACGTGTTATGTGAATATGCATGCCTACTCCGCTTTCCTTACCTCCTTGCGTGCGTTTACTTGCTTTTTACTTTTATTTATGCTTTTATGGGGTATGTGTACACCTCTTGGCTTGTAATAGATAGGGCTCGGAGAGCATCTGTCCATTTCCCCTTCCCCTTTATGCTTTTATGGGGTATGTGTACACCTCTTGGCTTGTAATAGATAGGGCTCGGAGAGCATCTGGTCCACTTCCCCTTCCCCCTGGTTGCTTGCTTTTGTTGTTACATGTTAAATTGCTTTAGTAGGCTCCTGCATCTAGTCGAGCATGCTAAGTGCTACTTGCTATGTGTTTACGAGCGTTTTTGCATGTCTACTTGCTTTCATAACCATGAATGAATGGAATGGATGAATGTACGTCACCACACTAGTCCAACGCTAGTTGTGGCTCATTATTTCATTAGGAATTCATAGAAAGGGCTAGTCCAACGCTAGACCCAATAGAATTTTTCCTTTATTTTTCATTAATGCACTATTTGCCTGTTCACTACATATCACGCATTTTCCTTAGTTTTATCATTTGGCATGATCCTCGACCCCCTTTTCCCCTCACGTTAGGTTTTGCATCCCATACTAGCTATAGGGTTCATCTTGCTTGAGTGTCCCCTTCCGATAAGGGAAACGAGCGAGTGTGGCTACTCGATAGCCTTAGCACGCTAGTTTCGCCTTCTAATCAAAGGGAAAATCAAGTCACGATTTAGGTCTCCCCGTACCCGTCTTGCTTGCATTCCCTAAGCTCATGCATTCTCAATCCACTCTATCATTACACTTTCACTTTTGTCTCATTTGCACACATGCACCTTTTTATCACCTTCACTTGCACACGAACACTTTTTTGTCTCCACTTGTACACGAACCCTTTTATCTACACTTGCACACGAGCATTTTATCTTCACTCGCACACGAGTACTTTCATCTACGTTTGCACACCTTCATTCTTATCTTATTACTTTTATCATTTTTCTCACTTCACACAAACTCACACTTTCACATGGCATGCATTCCACTCATTTTTCACGTCATTTAGGTTTAGGTGTGACCTCTCCAAAAGGGTCATTATTGGGCTTCACAATTAATGTGATTGGCACCACTCAACCTTTGAAGAGAAATTTCCCCCAATCCCCCTAGGTCTAGGTTTTTGCATTCATATAGACATATCCAATACGCGATACATACCTTGGGTAGAAAAATTAGGAAAATTGGTTAAGTCGCGCAACTAGCCTTGGCTAGGTCAAAGGGGTGCCTTGGATTCTATCTTTGCCTTCCCCTTTGTCAAACGTGACCCCCGAACCTTTTTCTTTGGCTTACGTGGACTAGGAGTCGTTTTAAAAAGGGTTTTACTACTTTGTCTTTAAAAAAACACTTTTTGGGTGACTTGGTACACCCCAAATCTATACCAAGTGGCGACTCCATTTTCATATTTAAAAAACCCTTTTTAAAATTTCATTTGGCCAAATCGTCGCTTTCCAAAGTCCCATGGCCTTTTTACTTTTCATTTTGCACACGTTCACACCACACTTCACAAACACATCACTCACATTCATCACAACACATTCATTCGAAAAGTGGGGCGCGACATTGTTAAGAAAAATAAAACAATTAAAGCTGACAGTATAAAGTGTGAAATATGTACATGTCGCAAAAATATAGGGCTTCCACTTGGTAGATTGTGAGAATAATCACGTCAGCAACTTACTATATATATAGAAATAATCAATTGAAAAATGCGATTGGTTTCTGTTGACAAAAATTGGGTGGAAAAAAAGGACATGAAAAAAGTGAGTGGAAAAAGAATGTATTGATGATTTTTGACAAAAATAAACACTTAAAAGTTTATTATTACTAAAAATAAAGTACTTAAAACTTGCCCAAGTTAAATATTAGACATAATGAGTATGGAAATTAAGAAAATGAAGTTGGTGCAAAAAAAAAGATGAAACTCATTCTTGTTAAAAAAAGAACTCAAATTAGAAATTATTACCAAAAATAAATCAATTAAAGCTTGTGCACATTAAATATTAAACACAACAATTACTAAAATTAAGGGGAAAAGTTGGTAAAAAAAAAGAAGGGATTGATTCTTGTTAACAAAAATAAAATATTTAAAGTTGACCAAATAAATTGTGAAAAATATGCAGGTGGTAAAAAAGATAGGGCTTCCACTTGGCACAATGTGAGAACAACCAAGAAAATAACTTACCATATAGAAAACTAAACAACGAATTACTATATGATATAATGATAAATATGATATGATATGATGTGATAGATTAATTGAAATTTATCAAAAATGCATTGAATTTTAGATAGAATGAAAATTATTTAAATTTCAGCAATAGTAAATATAAATCAAACCAAATAATAAAGACAGAAAAATTACGAGGTGATTCACACAAAAGATTTAGAAGGGCATAATTAATAAAAACTTACATAAAATAAGAAATTGATTGAAAGTTGCTATACTGTCAAATAAGTGAAAATGGAAAAAAAGAATAAGTAGGTGAAAAAATAAAGATATAATTGATTGTTAACAGAAACAAAACATTTAAGCATTAAAAGTGGCAATACATAAGAAAATAAAAACAAAAAAGTGAATAAGTGGAAATATAAAGATAGAATTGACTGGTACCAAAAATAAAATACTTAAAAGTTACTCATATAAAAAAATTAAATTTACCTGTGTGTCAAAAAAATAAAGTGTCAACTTGGCAGAAGTTTAGAGTAACCAACTCAGCAACTTACCAAAGTGGAGCTGAATAGTATTTTATTACACCCACACACACACATTAGAACACTAGGGTAATTATCTATAATTTATGATATTTGTGTTTATTTTGTAGCATGACAAAAAAAGAGGGTAAATTAATTAAATCAGTGTAGAAATTTCTAATTTATTTACTTTTGGCTCTCCAACTATATATATAAGGTTAGAACACTAGGGTAATTATCATTAATTTATGATGCTTATGTTTATTTTGTAGTACGAGAAAAAAAAAAGATGGTAATTTAACTGAATCATTGTGGAACTTTCTAATTTGTTTACTTTTGGCTCTCCAACTATATATATATATATATATATATAAGATTAGAATACTAGGGTAATTATCTTTCATTTAGGGTGTTTATATTCATCTTGTAGTATGAGAA
Source organism: Coffea eugenioides (assembly GCF_003713205.1). Taxonomy (NCBI): domain Eukaryota; kingdom Viridiplantae; phylum Streptophyta; class Magnoliopsida; order Gentianales; family Rubiaceae; genus Coffea; species Coffea eugenioides. The sequence continues at coordinate 20,816,705 of NC_040037.1, forward strand.
AAAAAAGAGCGCAAATTAACTAAATCACTATAGAAAATTTTAATTTGTTTACTTTTAACTCTCCAACTATATTTAGAATTTTCATTTGATACTTAGTCTAACTTTTTATTTAAATTTTAAAAGAGATAATATATTTCATATTTTGTTCACTTACATTTAGGTTTTAGTTTATTTAATAGCAAAAAAAGTTTAACTGACTAATAACTCTCTTACAAAATTTACAAGATTTTACTTTTGAGAGATGAATTTAGAGTAGGTAGAATCACATCACATATACAATCCTAAACAATTCTCTTTGGCCAACATGTAAAAAAAAAATTCCTTGCCTCACTAAAGATGGAATCACTTTCTTTTTTGAACAAAATGAAGTTGGTTAATTAAACATGCACTTTGTGCAAATTACTTAATGTTTTTGTATTCCATGTTGTACAAATAGCTGGCCATTAATTGTAAATTGACTAAGGTATTCGATGACATAACTAATCAAAACTTCAATATTAGTTGATAAAAGCATTAAACCTAAGTTAGACAAGAATATTAAATGATATTAAGGCAAACCTCAGAAGAGGTTTGTGAAATTACCCCAATAATCAATAAGTGAAGAAAAAGAAACAGATCCAATGAAGAAAACGTACAGTCCTTCCAACACTACTCCAGAGCTGCATCTATTCAACATGTCATGCTAAGCATACTGTGGATGTAGAAAACCAAATCGTAGGGCTCATGGTCAATTTGGTGGTGGAAGTGCATCACCAAACCTGAAAAGCTGCTTTCATTCTTGCTAAATAACTGAACATCAATCTTTCCAAGGTTAGAAACTCAATTTCCTCACGTTTGCTGCTGCTGGAATTTTAATTTTCTTTGCATCTGTTGCTGCTGAAAATTGGGCTTCGCCAAACTTTAGTAGTTGGTGTTTGAATTCATTAGTGTAGCCTTGCACCTCAATTGTTTGTCAATTTGCTTCAACGAAGTTTATGCCAAAATAGACATCAGCTCTACGTCCCTACTTGCTGGTACTTGCTGGAGATGGCGGCCTGTGGGCCGTCTGACAAGCTTCCAGACAGTAGGACTTCAATTTTGAGGTCCTTTGCATCAGTACCGGTAGATGGTACAAAACAAATTGATGCCTTAGCCTTGGGAGAGGTCTCAACCTTTAGAGGAGAGCCAGCCTTGCGCATCTCTCGTAGGGAAATAGAGCAGCTTTCTGTCCTGTTTCAGAACTCTTTGGTGGGGCGCTTCTCGTTCAACAGACCACCCATGGAAGTTATTAGGAAATTCTTTCTTTCGCTGGGTTTACGAGGTGACTGTAAGGTTGGGCTCCTTGACCAGAAACATTTTCTGATCCGTCCGGTGTTGGAGGAAGACTACACCTATCTTTTTGCACGTAGAATCTGGTATGTTAGCAGCTCGCCAATGTCAATTTCCAAGTGGTCACTAGAGTTAAGGCAAACCAGAAATTATTGATAGCTCCAATTTGGGTTTGTTTCCCAGAGATGTCAATTCCATTTTTTCAGCAGACCCAATTATTCAAGCTTGCATCTACTTTGGGAAGGCCTCTTAAGATTGATGCATCAACTAGTGACATGCGCCGTCCTTCCATAGCCAGAGTTTTGGTGGAGCTTAACATTGCGTCTAATCCTGTGCGGCGTATTTGGATAGGTGATGAGCACTTCAGATTCTGGTAGCCTGTTGAGATGGAAATGTGGCCATCTTACTGTGGTTTTGCAGTAGGTTTGGCCATGCAGAGGAGCAGTGTTTTCATAAAAATCCTTTCTTACGATCTGATCTGTCAATTCATGAAGTCCCCTATAAAACACAGAAACAGTGCCAAATCTATGTTCCAAAAGTAGTGAATGGGAAGGAGAAGGAGTTGGAGGTGACGATAGTCCAGAGCAAACCGGCCGCAGATGTCAACAAGGAACAAGGAATGTCTGCTGCTCATGCTCAGACAATTCCGGAGGCTGCCACTTTAGGGAATAATTCACAGTTTGTTTTGGATAGTATTAATCCTGATGATTTTCAATCGAATATTGGGCAAAATCATAAGGGTAAGGAAAAGATGTCTGAAATTCAATCTTTGGTTTTACCAAACCTGCAAATGAATAAGCCGTTGGTTAACGGGAGCCTCAAGGGTCTGCTGTGGATCAAAATTTGAGTGGGGTTGTATCTCGGATAGGAAAAGCTGCAAAGTCTGTTATTGTCACAGATCGGGTTGTGGTGCAGGAGCATGGAACAGATGTTGGGCTGCAGACTTCGACTTCGAATCCACTTGAGGATGGGGAATTCACTGATCCAGAGTCTAAGAATGACCATTCCATTCAACCAACTAATGGCGCATTCACAGAGGCTGCATCGGAAGAGAAGGCGATGGAGGCTGGCGACTCCTCACAGCAAGGTAATGGAATTACGTCTGATGTGGCAAACGGTGCGCTCGCGAAGGTAGACCAAGTTCATGACCCACGTGATATGGTGTCAGTTGGAGACACAGCCCTTGTGGGTACAAGTCCAAGTACAAGAACAGACACGAAATCCTCTATGCCTCAAAATCCAAAGTTTAAAAATGTGCCACAATTTAAAGATGTGCTCGAAGAGTTTAAATGGGAGAAATTACATGGTAGGATCCCTCTCGTATATAAAAACCCTTTTCTTCATTCAAATACAACATGCAATGGTGACAAATATGAAGAAGAAGAAGATGATTCACAACGCGATAAAGACAAAGACCAAGACCAGAAACTAGTTCACGAGCAATTTACCCAAGTGATTTCAAAGAAAGCAAGGAAGCAGCTTTCAAAAAAAGGTAAAACAATGCAAACATGTCAAGATGTTAAATCAAATTCCCATGCTCACTCACAATCCCACAAATGTGGGGCACCATCATGTGGATGATTTCGTTTGATTCATCTGTTATGTGTTTAGATTTGTAGATTTTTCCATATGTGCGTATTATTGTTGATCCTTAGCTGTCCCTTTTACTTTAACAGAGGTCAGGTTTGGCCCCTCTCTAATTCGCTGTACTCTTTTCGGATATAAATAAATTAAGGGATGGATCCCTATTTTTTTAAAAAAAAAGAAACCTAAGTTAGACACTCATATATGATGGCTAAAATAAGTAATTTCAGAGAATTTAACTAATGTATATCAAGTTTTACACTACGAGAATAAGCATATTATTATTGTTAGAAGTATTTTAGGCATGCTTGCAAAAGTGGGATCACTTTAATTAGACAATAACGACATAACTTAGGTCAAAAAGAAAAACTCAATTAGTAGGGTGATTTATTAGCAAAGGTAGTCTGGAAATATGAGGTCGAGGTGCTTAGTCTTGTTATTTTCATTCTCTCTTGTTTTGTTTAGTTTTATTTACTTGCATCGACTAATATTCTAAATAATAAAGAAGTTTAATTAAGTAATTAGATTAATATTCTTGAGGAGGGTTGAGTTAGGTGGTAAGATGGGAGGGATTATAAGTAGCCAAAACTCCTACTTATAAAAATAAATAAATAAATGAATAAAATAAAAAAGTGAATTAATATTTCCTGTGACATTGACAATTGAAGTCAACTCATACTCATATATGACCAGTGGACTTATAGTAAGAAAAAAAGAGCTACGTAAAATTCACATCAAGTTTTTGGCGTTGTTTTCAGGAGAGAATCTAATTAATACCAACATTAATAACACAATTTATTACATTAGACACTTTATATTTGTTTCTTATTTTTAAAGTGTGCATTTGTGGTAAATTTTATTTGGTGTTTTCACTTGTTCTTATTTTCATTTCTCAATGCATTTTTTGTTCTTCTCGAATAATTGTATTTTGAGCAACTAATAGAGGAAATTTTGGGACTTGAAGAAGGACACTGAAGGAAGCGAAGAAGGAAGCAAAAATGGAAGAAGGAAGTGAAGAAGCAAAAATGGATTCATACTACTTCCAAAGCGCCAATGAGAGAGGTACTAAAGAAAACCCTTAGGTATGAACGAAAATGGATGGCATGGATATGTTAAATGTTAAACTGAACAAACTAATGCATATTGATTGAACAAAGTAGAAACTTTTATGATGTTTCTTCCAATTATTTGACTTCTGCTTTGTCTAGAAGATATTTTGTGCTTTTGAATGTATGCAAACACAATATATGGATAACTTCAATGAATTCCAACAATACAATTCTAATTTTGATCAGTTTAATGCTAGTTGGATGAATTATCTCAACATCAAGTAGGGAAATCAATGTATTAGGTTAAATTTAATAATTACTTTGTTTTCCAATTCAAATTTATACAAAATGAAGTAAAGTCATCTTATGAATCATTGCGATGTTGACCAATGTGACCGTTGAAAATTTTAATGAAATGATAGATTTGTGAGAGTTATTGAGAGAATTGACAAATTGGTTGATCATACTAGGAGTACAAAAATTTAATTAGGTTAATTATTCAATTCAGTGAGTGCTTGGAATCTAGATTATCTATCTAGTGAATTTGAAAACAGCCTTGTAAAGCATTGCAAAATTATCATATTTTAAGAGGAAGATGAGTGTAACATAAATTAGAAGACAATGTGACTTTAAAGTTGAACAAAAATAATTCATTTTTAATTATGGATGTAGGTTCTAAAGCATCATAGATAAAGCCATTTCTGTGGGGCCCTTTCAATGAACTGCAAGCAAAAAAGTGATATCTATATAGAATTTGAGATATGTAAAACACTTCATTCTCTCACTAATTTCGAATATGCAACCCTTGAAACTAAACCAAGTCTTGAGCAATTGAGGTTGTTAGATACTTCATGATTTTCCTCTTTGTAAGATAGCGACAATATTGGATGGAAGAGGTAAGAGACAAGGATTTGAACTACCTCGTGATGAGCTATCATGACCTAAAATAGTGGATTACTCTATGAAGAAGTCTCATTGAATAAGAAAGTATAGTCAAACTAATAACTGTAAAAAACTTTGTAGGAGACACCAATATTTTTAGTTTATGATGTTTGCATGGTTTTTATTTTCTTTGTTTCTTATAGGGAAACTTGGGTTTAAGTTTTTTTTATGCAAAGAAATGTTGAAGAAGGAATAAAGTATCTCAAAGAAATTTACAAAAATGAATTGTGGCTATGAAGGACCATTTTCTTTACCTTTATTTGTTTTGTTTATGTTTATGATTTAGAGCTAGAGGTAAAGTACTTTTCTTCCTTATTTGAGCAATTTATGTGTGCAAAGTGATGAAGTTTTTGTCGCTAAATTGCTTAATTTTTATTATTGTAGCTAGTTGTGAGGACCTGAAAATTCGTTACCTATGTGTTTTGTTTATGTAACTTACTTGGCTTGAATTTATGGTTGATTTACTTTATTTAATTTGGTGCATGTTGAGTTTCATAGTGCATTGTGCTAGTGTGACCAACTAGTGAGGTGTTTGTAATAAATTTGATGGATTAGAGGGAGTTTTGTGCAAAAGGAATTCTGAGACAAAAGGTATTAAGAGTTGATTGGAGAAACACTAGATATTTTGGTGATTAGAGACAATTTGATAGAGATAAACTTGATTTTTTGTCACTTGTCACTTATCCATGAAACCTTGACCAAGACCTTTGACCAAGACTAATCCTTATCTTGCCACTTGTCAAACCACTACAAGATCTTGACAAAGACAAGCTTTATAATTATCCAACCAATCTTTCATTTTATCACCATTTTTCTTCTTTCTTGCTTAGTTTGGACGAAAATTTATAGAGAAAAGAGGAAGAGAAAACCAACTCAATTTCAAGCCTTGATTCTTGTTTATTTGGTGAGGAAACAAAAGAAAAACCCTAATCTACTCCATAGAACTTTGAATCAAGCTTGGAGGCAAACTTTTGGTGAAGTTTTTGGAGGAAGAAAGCCTAGCAACTTTCTTGATTTGCTTACCATCCTTGGGTTTGGAGGTAAAGAGGTAAACTTTGCTAGGAAACCAATCTTTCTTGATGTTTACATGATGATCTACTAGATGTACTTGAAGAACTACTAGGTTTTCTTGATGTATGATGATCTACTAGATTTACTTGATGATCTACTAGGTTTTGAGTTTGCTTGATGTATGTTGGTCTAGGATGTGAAAGAAGGATTTCTAATGAAGGTTTCATGTTGTTTTCAAGTTATATTGTCAATTTTCAACTTTGGTACATGAAGTGCATAGCCCAAGTTCAAGTTACATATGTGTGATTTTGATGATTTTTCTTACCAAGAATATATACCATGTGACACATGCTATACTAGTTATGATTTATTGTGTTTTTGCCATGCAAATAAAATTAAACTTGGAACTTAGATGGAGGAATTGGGGTTAAGTGAGGCTAAATTGTGCTTGGTTGGTCGATTGAGCGAGGGAGGACTTGCGTTTTTATGTTTGAGTACTTTTGCTTTACTTTTGCACTTACTCTTGCTCAGGAGACTTGGTTAAAACTTTGCTTTTCATATGTATGTTGATTTTGACTTTTTAACAACGAGTTTTGGTGAAATAAATCTTGTGCTTTTGAGTTTTGGATATGTGACAGCTTATATGTGGATTCTTGCCTAACAGTACATGTTACTTGCTAGGGTTAGCTGAGAGGCGAGAGAATATTAGTTTTATTGATGGAATTTGTATGTTAATTTTGACATCTTTTTGCTCAAGATACTTGCCAAAACTTTGATCTTTACATATATGTTGGTTTTGAACCAAAATAAAGAGGAACACGAGGAGGAAAAGGAGTTTTCTCCAAAATGCTTTATTGCTCAAAATTCCAGCTTTGCACTTTAAGAGTCTTGTCTCATTTTCTCCAAATGTCTTGACTATAATCAATGTTTTTGTCCTCCATATGATCCTTGAAACATTGTTTTAGCATGCATGTGGTTTTACCCTTTGATTTGAACTAGAAAACTTTGTCCTTTTGGAAGTTATACTGGAGTTAAACCTGCAAATTACTATGTTTGCCAAGTGAAGGTTACTCATTTATGTTGGCTTTAGGTGGCTAGACTCTTGATGTATGATATGACTACGGGACTCAAGAATGACCAAGAGAAAGAACCGGGGTTTGAAGTTGAAAGATTGAGATCAATTGGTGAGTGTTCCAACTGCATTTTAGGACCATGTGATTTACTTGATTAATGTTTTATCTGACTTGTTGATCAAAATGTGACTTATTGCCTGAAATTGCCAGATATCTTGACTTATTATTGCAAAGGCGAGTGTGTACTTTACCTTACTCAACCTAACTTGACTAAGCTCTTATTATCCTATTTACAAATGAAATGATATACATGTGCATGACTTGAAAGTCGGTTGGAGATGTTAACTCATCGACTATACTTGTTCTTGGGATTTCAAAACCTTATCAGCTAGTTAGTCAAATCGAGCCAGTAAGGACTTGATCGAGGCGATTGACGAACCATGAGTCTTGTTACTTGTTTAATCCACTGGATGCATTCTCTGAAATTGGTATACTCGAATATTACCAACCACTTGTTTGGCGTTCAGACCTGGCAAAGGGGGTTGATTGGAGGAAAGGAAATTGGTGTAAAGTGGTGATCGATGGACATTATTTATTACTGCATTTCAAACGTTAATGAACTCAAAAAATGCTGTCGCTAAACTGGCAAGCTAAGAGCCAACTGTATCCTTTGAACTGCAAGTGAAATATTGAACGGGACTAAGTGCTACACCTGGAATCTGATAGGAGCCATCATGTCAGTTGTATCAATGTTTGAATCATGAGTGCTCTACCTAGAATCTGGCAAAAGCCACTGTATCAGTTGTATTAATGTTTGAATCCTGAGTGCACTGTTTAGAATGTGGTGGGAGCCACCATATCAGTATCCATATCTTTTTGTTATGTGTTAAATTGTTTATTTGAAAATATGAACTGTTAATGACTGCATTTGTAACTGTTTACTTTCTTCGTTTTAAGATTTTGATATATGTGATTGTTACCTTGCCATTTTGACTGCATGTTTTTCTTGAAACCTCATTGGGCTTTTAGCTCATTCCATTATTTGTTATCCTTAATAGGGTATGGGAATGAGAGAGACAAGAATAATAATAGTTTGTAATAGGCGTTCTTGAGCTTGTATTTGGTCGGCACTATATTATGGTACTAGTCATTTAGGTTTTTTCTTTAGGCCTTGTACTTTAGTTTGTATATTTGGATGATTTGTAGCATGTAAATATTATATTGAAGGATTTTAGTGCTATTGATTTAGGTTTATAGTGAGTTCTGACGAGAGTTAGGCAGACGATCTACTAACCTTTGGGATATGCTTTTTGGGGAGGTGGGGTCGTCACACTAGTTGCATGATTTTCACTAAAGAAGATCCTGTTTTCCTTAAAAAGTGCATGTATGTTATGCGTTTTCAATTTTTGTTTTCATTTGAAATAAATTGGATGAAATGGAAAATGAAAATGGGATAAAATGGGACATAGATTTTTTCCTTTTGCCATTTTAGTTATGAGTTTTAGTTTTGAGAACAAATATATTCTAGAAGAGTTGCTTGCAGTTTCACAATACTACTTGACCTATATGAGACATGGGACCAATGATAGGATTAATAATTAGGAGGGCGGACATGGGTCTCATAATATAATTTGATCTACATGAGACATGGGGTCAATCGTCGGGCAAATAGCTACAACGAATCAAAATTTTCTTGGATCCAATGTCAAATCCTCATTAATTTGCATCATTAAAATTGAGTAAACTTTAGAATCTATAACTAGGGTGGCAGTTATTCATCCTTATTGATCTTTTCTCTTCATCCCACGGTCTAAATGGTTCTGATCATCCCTTGAGCATTGCCATATTTCTAAAATCTAAAAAATGCACATTTTACTACCAAATATAATACTTTTACCTCATTTTCTCAATCGAAAAACTTTAGTACAAAATCAACCAAAATACTTAGTAATCTATCACAAAAAATAAAAAGAATGAAAATATATAGTTACACAAAAAATATGCAAAATACATAAAAAATATGCAAAATACATATCTTTATAGAGATGCTGAGTATCTATAGCCTATAGGCTAGCCAAATTATGTTGGATTGGTATCAACTCTTTTGTATAATTCACTAGATTTATATTTTGCAATGTTGTCCTTTTTAATGTTCAATTTCCTCCAATATTTTTTCTATATGCATTTGGTAAGCCTTAAGTTTCCATTCCTCAAATTTTAAACTCTCATTACTTCATTTTTATGATTTTGCAATGACGTGTGACAGGTATCAAATTTGTACAAAATAAATATCTACTCAAGAAAAATGTAAATTTTGTATATATTAGTGAGTAGGGTCGAATTCATAGGAATTGAAAAAAATTTGTTTCTTCTAGAGCCTAGATTAAGAGGGGTTTTATAAAAATATGAATAATTAAACTAGTCAAATAAAAAGACCTAACCGATAATTTACTAAAAACGAGACAATAATAAATAAACTCTAACCAAGAAATAACTTTGGAGTGGTTTACTCAATTGATCATAGATGTAATAATAATTTCATTCACTCATTGACAAACAAGTTAAAACTTTCAAACACACGATGACAATCAATTTCTTCTTACTGTATCGGTGATCTAGGTACGACCATTAATCACTTCTCTAATTAAGAAATAACCCTAGGTATGATCTTAGAGTTTAATTTTTCAATTGCCATAAAAATTAGATAAACTCTGTTCTAACCAAATCATGAGGGTTATTTTAAATTAGTCCATATGTTCCTCTGATACAAACCCAACCATACAAGTCACCATTAATTTAAAGCAATTAAATAATTACAGATTTAATTGTTCTAAATGATTTTATGTTATTAGATTGAATTAAATATCGGTCCCTTAATATTCAAAGGGTTAAAAACATAAAAGCCCTCTGTAGTATAGCCATCATACAGAAAAGCTCCCTGTGGTTTCATATCATGCGCGTCGGTACCCCATGGTTTGAATTATTCTGAAAAGTCGATGGAAATCGTCAACTGTACGGTGTTTGTCTTAAACACACTGGAAAGGCGTATGTTTCTTGCAAAAAATAGATTTCTATCACAAGCTTTCACCTGATATGCCTACTTTACCCTTCACACTTTAATAAAAAGAGAACTTGTTTTGGTCTTCGGCTTCGGCCAAAATTGAAGGACACAAAGCGTTTGCAAGCCAGCATTCGAAGCTTGTGCAAAAGCCCCTGTGTAATCAATCAACCAGAGGTTGCAAGCCAACAAAGGAATGCAAGAAACAAAGCCTTAAGGTAAAAAATGTGAACTCTATCTGTATATATTTTGTTTGTAAATATTGAAGGGAAAGTGCAGAAAGTGGTCCACGATGTCTTCCCCAAGCTCTCGACCAACCAGCGGGGGAAACGGAGCTAGAGGTCTTCGATAATAGTACAAGATATGTAATTGTCGAAGGAAGGTGAAACTAAAGATTGTTGAGTCAGAAAAGTCATCGAAAGGAATGTTATATTTTGTGTATGAAAAAGATGAATGTGGGTTCTTTTCATGGTGTAATCCAATTTACAGAGACGAGCCAGATCGAGATAACTATATTGTGAGCCAACCTGTTCAAGAAAATTCATATTTGGGTGACGTGCTCTCAAAACTGGAAAATTTGGACAATAAAATGAAGAACTTGAAATTGCTAGTTGGAAGTTGTGTTATGGTATCTATTTTTCTATTTTACTGTTGTTGATGTCTACCAGATAAGATAATGGTAGGCTGTTGTTGATGATGTAGTTCTTCATCTACCAAATTGCTAGTTGGTAGGCTATTGTTGATATATGGAGTTTTGTTGTAATGAAAATGAACGAAATTGGTAATCTGCATTTTGGAGTTTTGTTCTGGTAATCTGCATTTTGAAAACACCAGAAAATGAACGAAAAAAACTAGTTGGAGTTTTGTTTGGTAATCTGCATTTCAGTAGGTAATCTGCATTTTGCAAACACCAGAAAATGAACGAAATAAGCTAGTTGGCGTTTTGTTTGATGTCTACCAACCGAATAATGGTCAGTGTTGTTCTGGTGTTTCCACTACGGCTAAGAAATAAACCTGTTGAAAATTGGATAACAAGTGATATGGAAGACAAAAATGAATCTAGTTGCCATTTCACAAAACATTAATTTGGTTGCCAAGAACTTCATTCAATAACTACAAAATCTGGTTGCTATTTCACATAACATTAATCTGGTTGCCAAGAACTTCATTCAGTAACTACAAAAATAGTAATACATAAGCCAAGTGTATGAAAAAGTAGGCAAACATTTCCATGGACAATCAATCATTCTACAGGAAAGATAGTTGCAGGCATCATTACAACTACATGTACTATTCCAAAATGAAGGTCTAACTATGGCTAGGCAACTATTAGGTAGGTAATTAATCTTGGATAGCTTTTGATCTTTTTGGCCTTAACTTCTACAGGACATTAGTAATAGTTGGAGTTCTAGCTCTTTTTGCTGTTGCGGTGGTGCCATCAGTCATATTACCCCCATTCATATTTGTACCATCCACAGGCTGCAATTAAAATAAAAAGAGAACTTAGATGTATACAAGTACAATTATGTTTTTATGTAACTCATTAAATCCAATGTAAAAGCTTGGTTGAGTGTACACCTTCCTAGCCTTTTGCTGGTCTTTGTAGTACTTCGAGTAGCAGGAGCTCCTTCACTAGTTGGCTGTAGTTGAGTGGATGACTCAGCAATTGGTTGTGATTGAATGGATTCGGCTGTGCTTGCTTCAAGTGCCTATAAATGCCATTTAACATTATTAATACATACAGATGCTATAACAATCAATTTAAGTGTACAAGGAAAATTACTTTATAAAATTTGGAGTTAGGGTGAATGGAATTTTTGCACGTCCATGAGTTATGATTTGGCTGAAAATATCTCTTGCAATGTACCACAAGACCCTTTTTAGTTGATACTTGACCCTTCTTAGGGTCATCTTGTGCTCTTTGGCACAGTTTCTTTGGTTTACCAGGCATTCTCCTAACCACATGGGGGGTTTATGGCCTCTTCTTTGCAAGTTATCCAGTAAATATCACTTGGAACAGGTGTGATAGTATATGCATATGTTTTTAGATATTCTGCTCTAGTGTAGCAAGTATGCACATAATTTTTATAGGTAATCTACACACTCCTATCGCAGCACATGCATGGGTACAAGGATAACCTGTTAATTGAAAATACCCATAGGTACATGTCCATTCACGCAAGTCTACTACTACACATTTTCTCACACCACAGTCAACCTCATACTTGTGACCACCGTCCCAGGTCGCAACAAATGTCCTACTCAACCTCTGATTCTTGTCAATCTTTTTTGCTATATTAGGACAGATTTCTCCTTGAAACTTTTGCATTCCAGATCTCTTTGTTTGAATTCTTTGCATCAATCTCCTCCTTATCCATTCAAGCATCCCAATGATAGGTAACTCTCTTGCTCTAATATATAGTTATTGAATGACTCATTTAGGTTGTTTACCAGAATGTCACGTTTACTACTTCCTCTAAAATGTGATCTACTCCAAAGAGTTGGTGAAATTCTGCTCAACCATTCAGTAGCTTCTTTGTTTGCCTTTTCTAGGTCAATCATTGCCACTTTCCATTCCCTTTCATTGCCAGCACTTGCAGTAGCCCAAAACATGTCTTTCATTTCCTTTCTTTTGAACCTTTGGTTAAAATTCTGGTACATATGCCTCAAACAAAATCTATGTTTTGAATCTGGAAATAGTTTTTATTCACAGCATGCACAAGCCCTTTCTATCTATCTGAGATAAAGGTCCAAGGAATGTTATCTCTTCCTATGCCTAAATCAGCCATTAGCAACTCCAAAAACCATTTCCAAGAGTCATACCGCTCTACCTCTACCACTGCAATTGCTATTGGCACCATGTTGTTGTTGCCATCTCTGCTAAGTACTGACAATAATTATCCACCAAATGCTGTCTTAAGAAAACAGCAATCTAGACCAATTATTGGTCCTGCTTACAAGTATGCAAGTAATAATATAACTTTTGAAATATCCCTCTTGAACTATCAGTTGGTTTGTCAATTTGAATTTTTACAGTACTTCCAGCATTTGTGTCTCGGACGGTGGCTGCAAAACTCCAGAGTTTTTGATACTGCTCCATGTCTATACCAATCATCATATCCTTTGCCTTATGCTTAGCTCTACCAATCTTAGCAATTGATACATTGATTATTAAATCTCTTCTAATATCATTCTTCAACCCCATCAAATTAACTTTTGGATTATCCCTGATCTTATCTTGATATTTGTTGCTCAGATATGTGGCTGTTGCATGCTTATTTTGATGTTCTCGAGTGTAAGGATTTGAAAAATTCCTTATATTTTTGTTAAAAATTTCCTTTAATTTGGAATTTATTATTTTACAGTAGCTTTACTACACATTCACTTTTCCAATAGTTACAAATAATCATAGAAATAAGAATTTCCTTTTTACTTTCATCGTTACAATAAACTAGGATTTTTACATCTTTTCGTAATATGAGAATCGGTACGGAGTGTGTATTAAATTTAGTAATTAAGAGTGAGTTTTAGATGATATTACATGTGTGATTAGAAGTGATAATAATAAGTTAGTGAATTATAATTTAAAATCCTAGTATACGCGATTTAAAGAAAATCGGCTTGAACCGACGGGTATCGTTCACTACCGATTGAACACACCACTTGACCACCACTTTCTTACCATAAAAATCATTGATATTAGTGTAAAATATCAGCCCCTTAATCAGCTCTTGTTGGCCGAAAATATTGATTAGAAAAACCAAGGAAAAGAAAAAAATTTTGAAAGTTAATCTCATGGTGACAAGTAGCGGCCATCCCAAGGTTGTTGGCCAACAAATTTCTGTCATATTTATCACCAAAAATCACTTCAATTGCTCCTTATCTCTGCCATTCCAGCCGTGACATTGAGGGAGAAAACAAGAGGAAGAAAATTCCATTTTCATCTTGAGTTTAGCTCATTTGAGTGAAGAATCAAGAAATCTAAACCGATTAACTTCTAAATTGGGAGTTTAAGAAGCTTGGGGAACTAAAGTTTGGGAAGGAAAGGTGAAGGATATCTCTTGCAAGCATCTTAGTGAGGTAGTATGGTTGCTCATCCTATTTCTTTTCCTTAATCTTGCTTAAGTTGTGTAGCAACTTAGATTCTTGATTAATGATAGCTATTTTAGTAGTTTTGATAATTGTGGTGGTTGATTTGTGAGTTAGGGTTTTGAATTGCTCAATTGTATATCTTGTTGTTTAGATGGAAAATGGTATCTATAATCTTGTATAGGAGGTTGAAGTAGTAGTTCAAGTTAGAAATGTGAAGTTTATACCTTAAATTCATTAAATTCCAGATTTGAGTTCTTACACTGCCCTGTTCTGACCAGTTCCATTTGACCATGATGGAGGCCTAATTGGGCTTAGTTCAAAACATGAAAGTTGTAGGAAATGATGTTTTATAATTGGATGTAAAATCTTAGTTCAATCTGAGCACTGTATCACATGAAATGACTAAAATATCCTAAACTGCCATAAGTAGAGTTTTGTGGACAGTTTTGACATTTCATCATTCTGGCTTCATTTTTCACCTTGATCCGTATTAAATCAGCATTTGGCCAAAACACAAAAGTTGTAGTCTTATGATTTAGCTTTCCAACGCATCTGAAAACGCCTCAATCGGACTTGTGTAGCCTGAGTTATTGTCATTTGAACCCAGTGCTGTTATCCAGCCTGACAGTGAAATTTTGGTTTTGTAATCTGTAAATTCGACCTGGGTAAACTATGAACTGGGTTGAGTTATATTCATGAAAGTTGTAGCCCTTTGTCTTATTTCGAAACGGTATAAATTGTACCCCAATCCTATAAGCGTAGCTTCAGTTGTGACCAATACGCTAAGAGATGTCAAACCTGTCATTTTGTTCTTTACCTTAAATCTTATTTCCGGTCACTTTTCTAATTTGGTTTTTGTAACGGAATGACTTTTAACCTATTGAACGGCTATTGTAATGAGATTATTTATGTGTGATTTTGGGGCCTGATTGAGAAAAATAATGAAGCCATAAATGGCAGGAAAATAGGTAAAGACAAATGGCGTGCTGCCCAAATATACACTCGAGAGCTAGGTAGATGTACTTGCGACTTGAGTAAGGGTTGAGGATGAAACTAACTTGGATCATCTAAGGTATTCAAGTCTTCTGTCTTAGAGGTATATAAATTAAAATCTGGCCGAAACTTGTACCTTTGAAAAAATGAAATTTATGCCTAATAGAAATACGTTTTTTTCGTTTCTTCGACTCAAATGGAGATTTCAAAGTTTTACGAGCGAACATAAGTTTTAAAAATATTTTACTCATGGCTTTTGGTTTAAATGTACTCTTTTTACTTCCAAAACTATACTTATATTTTGTACTAATAGTTATTCAGATTTTCTCTTGGTTATTATTAGGGTTCCTTGGTGATTGAGGATATCATCCAGAAGGAAACTTTGGACGTTATTTTGCCTAAATAGGTGAGTGTTCTTTGTACGTTATATTTCCAATGACTATTTGGATTGTTGTGACTATTTGTGAATGTTGGATTAAATGTTAAATATTTTCAATGATTTCTAAAAATGAATTTTGTTAGGTGAGTGTGTACTTTATCACACTCGACCTAAATAAATGTGAAATTTACAATGATTAAATGTTTAAATACTACTTATACATGAATGTAATCCTTTAGTTGAACTGGGCCCTTGTCCTTTGTTGCCGGTCGACTCGAACCAGAAGCGGACTCGGTCGGGCGATTGGTGACCCTGGACTAATGTTTGGTATACTCGAGTATGACCACGAAATCTGGTGGAGACTGACCAATGTCCAGTAGGGGAAAAATGAAATAAATGAATGAATAGCAAGAACAATGGAGCGGTTTTCACTTACAAATGAAATTATTTTTAATGCTGGAGAAATAAGGAAATGGTTGGTGGAATGAATGAACGAAGGGCTCCATGTGAGCATGTATCCTTTTAATGAATGTATTATCAGTACTTTATATTATAAATATTTTCTGGATTACTTGTTATTACTTGATTAATGTCCTTGTTTAATTATTTGGCTATGTGTATGGAACCTCACTGGGTTTTTAGCTCATTTCGGTAGCTTTGTTTTCCTTACAGGGGATGCGAGCGAGGGCGTGAGTCCTGTGCAGACTAGTTTGGTCTAATTTTTTGAAATTTTATTTTTTTATTGTTCTCGCGCTAGTGCTTGGATAAGGTTGGATATAGTAAAAACTTAAAGCTTTTGTTCTAATTGGGATTATATTTTTGTTTGAGATGGATATGAATGTAAGTATATGTTTCAAGTTTGGGAATTGTTTTTCACTTAGTCTCGAGGTTATATCTTATTTCACTTGATGAGAGCGATCGAGTCCTGGCGAGAGTTGGGCAGGTGGTCCGCCAAATCCTTTGGTTCACCTTAGGGGAAGGTGGAGCTGTCACAGGTGGTATCAGAGCCACTTCGTGTGGTCTCTGCGCGGAGTGAGTTTGGACCAAGTGGTGTTATGGTCCTGATTTCGTGAATAAGTATGAAGGATTAAGTGCTCTTTTGAGCATAAGTTATGAATCATGAATTGTTTTAGGCCTTAAATCTCTCTCATGGTACTTGAAGACATTAGATATGTACGTCAGGTAGGAATCTCGATTGTAGATAATTTGCTCTTGGGACTGGCCAGCTCGAGTGGTGAATTATCTCGAATTCTTGTACCCAAGTAAGCGGGAGTTGAGAGCAATACTAAGGACTTGCAATCTTTATTGCAGGGAACAAGAATGGGCTAATGTTTGGTGAGACTAAGTGCCAAGGGTTAACGGACGTCTAATTCGGATGGTAAGAGAAGTGAGAGATTGGACGGAGAATATTTTAACCGAGTGTGGAACGGTATGTCGTGTTTTCTTTTATTTTTTCTCTGTATTGCTACCGTATGTATTTGGCTTGTGGCATGTTAATACTTACGTGTATAGTATCTGCCATACTTGATTTTGTTTTTGTTCAACTTGATATGTAGCTTTGTGAATTTGGTGTGTTATATGTTGTTGTTTTTAGTCAATTTACTTTGTTACATACTAAATCACCTTTTGAAAAAAAAATAGAGAGAAAAAGGGTATGGAGAGGAGACGTAATCGTGGACGTGGGGCTAGGCAAACTCAAGAACCAAGAAATGAAAGAGAAACAGCAGCTGAACAAGATCGTGGGCTGAGGGTTGAGGTAGGAGACCAAGTAGCGACGGCGATCCAACAAATGACAAATATCCTAGCGCGATTAGTAGATCAACAAGGTCAAATGCCAGTGAATCAACCCCAGAATCCCGAGATAGGAGAGGATAGGGCTCTGGAGCGGTTTCAAAAATTTGTAGCTCCTAAATTCCTTGAAGGGCCTAATCCAGATGTAGCTGAACAGTGGTTAGAGGCGATGATTAACATTTTCGCAGTCTTGAACTACACGGAGCAAAGACAGGTGAACTTTACTGTATTCCAATTCGAATGACCGATCCAAGCATGATGGAATGTTATTAGGGCAAAGTGGGAGGGAGAACAGACTACATGGACATGGGTGAACTTTATAAGGAAATTTAACGAGAAGTACTTCCCACCTTTGGTCCAAGAAAGGAGAGAGGATGAGTTTATTGGATTGCGTCAGGGAACCCAAAGTGTGGTCGAATATGAGACTAAATTTATTAAACTATCTAAGTTCGCTTTCGAATTAGTGGTTTTAGAACGAAGGAGAGTAAGATGGTTCATACAAGGCTTGAATTTGGAAATCCAGAAAGCTTTAGCGACTGTTCAAGTTAATATTTTTACAGAAGCCCTCGAGAAAGCGCAGAGAATTGAGGATGCAAAAGCACAAGTAAAAGTTTTTCAAATGCGAAAAAGAGGTGCATCTAGTAGCATACCTGAGAAACCTAGAGAAAAGATAACACCCTCTAAAGTGCAAAAAGTGAACCATTTACCTCATTCACCATGGACATTAAGGGCACTAGATGAATGATCTATAAAAAAAGGTCAAAGAGGACAAGAGGAAATTTCTCGAGAAGGCCAAATAATGGCATCCCACATGGCCTGTGGATACTGTGAGAAGGCAAATCACACTGAGAATGATTGCTGGAGGAAAGGGCGAAGGTGTTTGATTTGTGGAAGTGGCAATCATCAAATTAGCAATTGCCCAAAGAAATAGCCTCGAGAGAATAGTGCCCAACAAGTGAATGAAAGAGAGAACCGAACAAAAGTACCAGCAAAGGTATATGCCTTAGACAAGCAACAAGCGCCGGTGTCGTCTGAGGCAACGGAAGGTACGAATTTCGAGATCGAAATTCTCTTAAGGAGGAGAGAGTGTGGGGACTTGAAAAATCCCTTATATTTTTCTTAAAAATTTCATTTAATTTGAAATTTATTATTTTACAATAGCTTTACTACACATTCACTTTCCCAGTAGCTACAAATAATCATAGAAATAAGGATTTCCTTTTTACTTTCATCATTACAATAAACTAAAATTTTTACGTCTTTTCGTAATATGAGAATCGGTACGGAGTGTGTATTAAATTTAGTGATTAAGAGTGAGTTTTAGATGATATTACATGTGTGATTAGAAGTGATAATAATAAGTTAGTGAATTATAAGTTAAAACCCTAGTATATGCGATTTAAGGAAAATCGGCTTGAACCGACGGGTATCGTTCACTACCGATTGAACACACCACTTGACCACTACTTTCTTACCATAAAATATCATTGATATTAGTGCAAAATATCATCTCCTTAATCAGCTCTTGTTGGCCAAAAATATTGACTAGAAAAACCAAGGAAAAGAAAAAAGTTTTGAAAGTTAATCTCATGGTGACAAGTGGCGGCCATCCCAAGGTTGTTGACCAACCAATTTCTTTCATAATTATCACCAAAAATCACTTCAATTGCTCCTTATTTTTGCCATTCCAGCTTTGACATTGAGGGAGAAAACAAGAGGAAGAAAATTCCATTTTCATCTTGAGTTTAGCTCATTTAAGTGAAAAATCAAGAAATCTAAACCGATTAACTTCTAATTGGGAGCTTAGGAAGCTTGGGGTACTAAAGTTTGGGAAGGAAAGGTGAAGAATATCTCTTGCAAGCATCTTAGTGAGGTAGTATGGCTGCTCATCTTATTTCTTTCCCTTAATCTTGCTTAAGTTGTGTAGCAACTTAGATTCTTGATTAATGATAGCTATTCTAGTAGTTTTGATAATTGTGGTGGTGGATTTGTGAGTTAGGGTTTTGAATTGCTCAATTGTATATCTTGTTGTTTAGATGGCATACGGTGTCTATAATCCTGTATAGGAGGTTGAAGTAATGGTTCAAGTTAGAAATGTGAAGTTTACACCTTAAATTCATTAAATTTCAGATTTGAGTTCTTACACTGCCCTGGTTTGACCAGTTCCATTCTGCCATGATGGAGGCCTAATTGGGCTGATCTCAAAGCATAAAAGTTGTAGGAAATGATGTTTTATAGCTGTCTGTAAAATTTCAACTCAATCTGAGAACGGTATCATGTGAAATGACAAAAATACCCTTGACTGCCATAGGTAGAGTTTTGCGGATAGTTTTGACATTTCATCATTCTAGTTTCATTTTTCACCTTGATTCGTATTAAATCAGCATTTGGCCAAAACACAAAATTTATAGTTTTATGTTTTAACTTTCCAACGCATTCGAAAACGCCTCAATCGGAGTTGTGCAATCTAAGTTATTGTCATTTGAACCCAGTGCTGTTATCTAGTCTGATAGTGAAATTCTGGTTCTGTAATCTGTAAATTTGACCTGAGTAAAATATGAACCGGGCTAAGTTGTCTTCATGAAAGTTGTAACCCTTTGTCTTAGTTTTGAAACGGTATAAATGTTACCCCAATCCTATAAGCATAGCTTCCGTTGTGACTGATACGCTATGAGACGTCAAACCTGTCATTTTGTTCTTTACCTTAAATCTTATTTCCGGTCACTTTTCTAGTTTGGTTTTGTAATGGAATGACTTTTAGCCTATTGAACGGCTATTGTAATGAGATTATTTATGTGTGATTTTGGGGGCTGATTGAGGAAAATAATGAAGTCATAAATGGTTGAAAAATAGGTAAAGACAAATGGCGTGCTGCCCAAATGTGCACTCGAGGGATAGGTTGATGTACTCGTGACTTGAGTAAGGGTTAAGGATTAAACTAACTTGAATCATCTAAGGTATTCAAGTCTTCTTTCTTAGAGGTATATAAGTTAGAATCTGGCTGAAACTTGTACCTTTGGAAAAATGAAATTTACGACTAATAGAAATACGTTTTCTTCGTTTCTTCGACTCAAATGGAGATTTCAAAGTTTTACGAGCGAGCATAAGATTTACAAATATTTTACTCATGATCTTTGGTTTAAATGTACTCTTTTCACTTCCAAAACTATACTTATACTTTGTACTAGTAGTTATTCAGATTTTCTTTGGTTCACCTAAATTTTGGATGGTTTAATTGTAATATTTTCTCTTGGTTATTATTAGGGTTCCTTGGTGATTAAGGGTATCATCCGGAAGGAAACTTTGGACGTTATTTTGCTTAAATAGGTAAGTGTTCTTTGTACATTATATTTCCAATGACTATGTGGATTGTTGTGACTATGTGACTATTTGTGAATGTTGGATTAAATGTTAAATGTTTTCAATGATTTCTAAAAATGAATTTTGCTAGGCGAGTGTGTACTTTATCGCAATCGACCTAAATGAATGTGAAATTTACAATAATTAAATGTTTAAATACTACTTGTACATGAATGTAATCCTTTGATTGAATTGGGCTCTTGCCCTTCGTTGCCGGTCAACTCGAGCCAAAAGCGGACTCGGTCGGGCGATTGGTGACCCTGAGTTAATGTTTGGTATATTTGAATATGACCACGAAGTCTGGTGGAGACTAGCCAGTGTCTAGTAGGGGGAAAATGAAATGAATAAATGAATGGTAAGAATAATGGAGGGGTTTTCACTTACAAATGAAATTATTTTTAATGTGGAGGAATAAGGAAATGGTTGGTGGAATGAATGAACGAAGGTTTTCATGTGAGCATGTATTTTTTTAATGAATGTATTATTATTACTTTATATTGTAAATGTTTTCTGAATTACTTGTTATTACCGGATTAATGTCCTTGTTTAATTATTTGGTTATGTGTATGGAACCTCACTGGATTTTTAGCTCATTCCATTAGTTTTGTTTTCCTTACAGGGGATGCGAGCGAGGGCGTGAGTCCTGTGCAGACTAGCTTGGTCTATTTTTTGAAATTTTATTTTTTTATTGTTCTCGCACTAGTACTTGGATAAGGTTGGATGTAGTAAGAAGTTGAAACTTTTGTTCTAATTGGCATTGTATTTTTGTTTGAGATGGATATGAATGTAAGTATATGTTTAAGTTTGGGAATTGTTTTTTGCTTTGTCTCGATGTTATATCTTATTTCACTTGATGAGAGGGATCGAATCCTGACGAGAGTTGGGCAAGCGGTTCACCAAACCTTTTGGTTCACCTTAGGGGAAGGTGAGACTATCACATCGAGCACACACATGCTCACCCTTCAGTGACTTTATTTGGAAGGTTGATTCATCTTGAATTGGTGTTGCCTGAATCCTCCAACACCTTTTGCACATTTGACAATAATTTTCTTTGAGTAGTTTTTCACCCAAGTAACTTCATAACCCTCTCTTACTAGCCATTCACACAACACAAATCTAAACACTCTAAAATTAGTAAACTTTTGCTCCACTTTCAGCTCATGGTTTGGCTTCCTAAAATCAACTTCAGGATTAAAATCAAGACAGTCATCTTCTTCTCCACTACCAGATCTCAATTTGTCTAGCAACTCTTCATCCGAAACCACAGGTTCTTGCCAATCCTGTTCAGTCATCTCAGTATTCCCTACCCTTTCATCTTCTTCTCTCAAATCTGATTCTCCAACTGTTGCAGTGTCTTTTCCAATGTTTATAGCTTCATCTTCTGATGGCCTTTGAGATGAAATAGGTCCTTTTTCAATGCTTACATTTTCAACTTCTGATGGCCTTTGAGATGAAACAGGTGGTGTAATTTGCTAAATCACATCAGACCCTTTATATTGTGAAGTTTACTGGCCCTTTTCTTTCTCACAGAAACCCTTTTAGTAGAACTTTTTTCATCTGTCTTTCCAGCAAATGAGAATACATGCACTGGCAATTTTGAGAAAACAATGGTGCCATCACCTTTTTTTATGTCTCCATCTACCCTTGCCCCATCTTTTTCGTTATAGTTGCTGTCTCCTACAGCATCTTTCTTCGAGCTAAAGATGTCTTCATCTCTATTGTTTCCAACCCATCTTTTAACCATTCTGGCTCTTCATCATCTTCACATGCACTTGTTCCCGTAGTGTTAGTGACCCCACCATCTTCATATGCACCTGTATCAGGCCCTTTATTTTTTATTCCATCACTGAGCCCACCATCTTCAGGCTCCTTTTCAAATGGTTCATCCCCATTGTAAGCATAAATTAGCCTTTCCTTTGGCAAGTTCCAGTAGCACTGGTTCATTAACTTAATAACATTATTGTCTTTAATTGGGTGTAGACCACCTTCTACATCAACATCTGGGACACAAAACCAAACGTTACTCTAGTTGCTCTTTCATCTATTTTTTTAAACATTCTGCACAGGCTCACTATCGATAACTGATCTTCAATTCTATCTTTGAAAATAGCCATGTGGGTTCCTGTGTAGTGGAGCCTTGGTTTTTCTCTAAATCTCCCACCAAAATACATGGGTATGTCAACTTTGTCCTCAGATTTCTCCTCTGCTGCAGCATGATAAGCAATAAAGTTCTCAAATATTAGTAATTTATCTTTCACAAACACAAAAAACTAACATAACACAATCAGAACAAATAATTCATTATAGGTGGGATTGGGGACCACATTGGACCACAACATGTCTCGATATAAGCCATATTAAGATAATGACAAATTACAGTAGCTGGCGTGCTTGACTAGTCATGGCATTTAACAGTAGTAATTGATCAAGAGAAGTAATACTGCACTTTGATAGTATAACTTCAAGCCAAAAAGATGGACTGTCAAACTCAACAATTGAGTCCGACCAAAAAGAAGGGGTGACCGGATTAGGACCTGAAACACGTAGCCTTATCATCCCAAACAATTGAGGCATTGGAACCAAAGCTGGTAAACGCGTATTTGGAGGGACCTCTTCTATAAAGCTATCTCTTTTTAAGCTTTCAATAATTATCAAAACTTTAGCAATTTAAAAGGGATGCTTAAGCTGTCTATGTATGCAGCTAGGTTTGCTAACCTTCATCTTCATTAACAACATACGTAAATACATCAAAAAACTTATCTTTGTTGAATAATGGCCTCCCAATTTAATCTGAAATCAGTAAATCACAATTTTCCTTCCACAACATACCCCAAAACCCGAATCGAAATAGATGAGAGATGATATACTAACCTATTTTTCTTCGATTTTCACCGCAAATCTTCACTTCCTCGTATTTTCCGTCGATCTTGATATTTGATTGAAATAACAATCGAAAATTTTGCTGACAATTGGTTAGAAAAGGGGCTGCTCTATCTCTCTCTAGGGTTTTTTTATTTCTTTTTCTCTCTTCGTTGGTTTTGACAGAATGAAAGTGCAAAATTACTTCTGCAATTTTCGGTTATATTATTAGGCTATTTTCGTCTTTTCACTCTGCTCCGTCTGTTTTAACGATTTCCATCGACTTTTCAGAATAATTCAAAATATAGGGTACCGACGCATATGATATGAAATCACAGGGGACTTTTCTATATGATAGCTATACCACAGAGGATTTTTATGTTGTTAACCCATATTCAAATAACATAATCACCATAAATTTGTTGTTTAGAATGAAAAGTGAGTTGATTGTTATGGAGACAACCACGAACGAAATATTTGGATTAATCCCTATGGCCATTCTTCCAAAAATGTGATGAAGAAGAAAATGAAAAAGTGTCTGATTGTTTCTTGTGAAGAAGAGAAAAAATACCTATAACCACTAGTCTATCCCATAGAGAAAAGAAGAAATAAAAGGAACGATCCTTTTGTCCTCTTTTTTCGTTTCCTACTAACATTAAACTACTTATTGAACCAAAAAGTTCTAATCCTAATAAGCCCACAAGTTGTTGTCCAAAAGTCCTACAAAATAGCTTAGACTAGTATTTCAACAAAAGTAGGAGGCTATCCATTCAATGCAGAATCCAACTTTTACTTCTTCAATTTAAGATGGAAGGTCACGAACCAAATCCCGAGCCTTCGGACATGTAGAATCAGACCTTAACCGCCCATGCCGAATTGTATAAAAATTCAGTTGAAATTCACGTCTTCAATCCCTTCTTGCTTCGGATCACTACAACCAACACCAAACACCAAATATGAGTAGAATCTATTTATTAATGTAATATTTGACTAAAATCAAGGGGGAAATAATCATAAATTAAATGACAAAAGTGCAATTTATTAATTTCCCCCACACTTAAATCATACTTGTCCTCAAGCATGAGAACAACAAATCAAGCAATCAAATTCAAACAATGGCTATTGGTCAAATTATCTATTTTCAAGGTACAAGGAATTGAACAACGAAAAATAATAAAACCAATATTTGAGTTGCCTCCCAAAAAGCGTCTTTCTTTAACGTTTTTAGCTAGACATTGTCATTTTTGTTCAGGGAGGATAAAATCTTGTGGTTCGTTTCAGTGCTTCATCATCTATATAATCCTAATATCCCTCGTAAATAGAGTAATCCTTGAGTACATGAGCTACGGTCTTCCATAGACTAGTAAATGGCACCAAACAAGTTAACAATGATTTAAATTCTCCACTCACTCCTCTATCACACGCATTTATCGGTTCAAGATATTTTGCCATCGCCACTCTTAATTTATTCTTGTCATGAAATTTAAAATTTTCTAGTATAATAAAATCAATCTCAATAATAGGAGTTGAATAATAGGAGTTAGAAAAATGCTGATTAAGGAATGGAGAAGATATCATCGCATTTAGAGATTGTTCACTGAATTCATTTACTTGAACGAGTTGATGTTGATGTCTCATTTCTTGCACTTCAACCTCCTTTTCAACTGCATCTTTAGATCCATTTTCTTGAAACTCTTGCAATTCCATATCATTTGTCCGGATAAATACATCCTTATCTTTCTTAACGTCGACGATGATCTGTGAGGACAATTCTTCATAATTTGAAGAATTCAATTTGCTCAGTGTAGATGCCAATTCACGCCTTTCATCTTCCATCTCTTTTTGAATTTGATCTCGACTCATATTCTCCAGAACCGTAGGCCCTTTAATTTCTTTTCCACTTCTGAGGGTCATGACACTCACGTTTTTTGGATTAACTTCAGGCTGAGATGAAAGTCTTCCTTGGACTTGGGATTCTAGACGGTTTATTGCTATCACCATCTGACTCACCTGACTCTGCATTGCTTGCATCTGTCCTAGTTGATTTCTCATACTTTGTAGGTCAGAATCCATCTTTTGTTGATTAGCAATTAATTGCTTCATCATTTCTTCTAAAGACGGACCTGACATAGATGATGATTGTTGAGACTCTTGCTGTTGAAAATCCATTAGTCTAGTCGCATAATTAAAATTGAAATCATCCCATCATACTTGATCATACCCGTTTGAATAAGGGTCATACCACATTTGATATTGAGGTAAAAAATCTCCAAAAGTATCGATTGGAACACTTAGGCCATCTTGAAATGCGGGGTATATGTCAGTTGCATGATCTGGGGCAAACTAACTTTCACAATTTGCAACAGCCAATTGATCATTAGAAAAAACATGAGTCTCATAACCCCTTCTAGAAATAAAATTCGATCTATCACCAAAATACGGAATGTTAACAACCATAAACTATATATATATATATATATATATATGAGAGAAAAAAAAAGAAAAGAAAAAAAATATGAACTAAAAAAGAAATAAATTAATCAGGCACCAGTCCCCGGCAGGGGCACCAAAAATTGACAGGGTGTCGAGCCTGTGCAATAATAATTACCTACTCAAGAAAAATACAAATTTTATATATAGCGGTGAACATGATTGAATCCACAGGGATTGGGGATAATTCATTTCTTCTAGAGTTTAGCGCATGGGGGATTTTTGCAAAATATAAAATAACTAATTAACTAACTAATGAAACAACTAATAGAAATAAATAATAATTAATCAATAACAAATACGACTCTGGCCAAAGGTGCAACTTTTCAGACACGGTCCATTCAACTGATCATCGATGCAAAGATAATTCAATTACTCATTACTAGATTGGTTATAATTGTCATACACGCGATGAACAACCAGCCTTTCCTTAATTTCTCGATAGTTAAGGTACGACCGTTAATTATTTCTTTAACCAAAAAGTAACCCTAGGTATGCCTGTAGGATTTAATTACTCGATTGCATTAATAATTAGAAAAACCCAACCCTAACCAACAAACTCGCTATGAGGGTTTGTTTAAATTAGATCATACGTTTCCCTAACATGAAACCAATCACGCTAGTCGCCATTGGTATTAATCAATTGAACAATTACGGATTCAATCAATTAATTTGGCATTAGATCATTAGGCTAATTCGAATATTGGGCCCTTGACATTCAAATAACATAACAAGCATAAGCAATTAAATCAGGAAACGTACAAATACCAATGAATAAAAGAAATAAATAAAATTAATTCGATCTCACAGATATTTGGAACCGCGCCTTCAAGTTGGCCTTTGACTAGATGAGAAGGTTAACCACGCCGCATAAGTAAATCTCCACACAATTCAATTGAATTCAAAGGCATCATCGTTTTCGCTAATAATCAATCACCATCGTAACAAAGCTTTGTTCCAGTGGTCTTAATAGAAGAAAACGGAAGAGAAACGTAGAACAAAGAAAACGCAGGAACGGGACAAAGCCCAAAAGACGGAAACTATTCCTATTCTAAACAAATGACTACTTATTCTCCACTCCGTGATTCCCGCCGGATAAGGAGCAAGCAACAGCAAAAAGCTTCTAGCACTACTTGAGGGATTCCTTCCTTTTTGTTTCCTAGTACTAGTAGGACTCCAATCTCCTAATCAGCAAAGGAAATGCAATCCGTTTGTAGCACCATGTGGGCCCGATTGTTTGAAGTCTTAATTGTCTCCAGAAAGTCCCTCATTTTTTATTGTTTTCTGCTCAATTCCCTGAAATTAATTCCAGATACCATACATAACCAAATATAAGTAGATATTAACAATTAAAATAATATTTGGCAGAGACGAAGGGGAAATTAATAATAAAATAACCAATAATTAACATCCTATCATATTACACTTTGCCCCCTATACACTTTTTTGCTTTCCTTTTTCCCTGCTAATGGAAAGTCTGATATTACTACGATGGTGGAATGTTACCAATCGATACCTTACCCAATTTGTGCTTCTCACGAATTTTGATGCTAAGTTGGGCTCCCAGAGCCAGAGGACGCGACTTGCACAAAGATAAATTGTTCAGTCAAAAGTTGTTTTCCCTTCTGATTTTTTTTCTTGGCAGTTCCTCCAATTATTTAACATTTTATCTTTTCTCTTTTTTTTTTTTAATTTCTCGTCCCTCTTCACTTCCTTCTTTAACTTTTCTTTCAACCCGATATTGCCAAGGTTGTGATGCCCCCACTTCTCCCAAGGGCGAACTCGAGGGTGTCCGTGGGACGCCTGCCTAACTCTCACCAGGATTCGGTATAATTTCAATTCAACTTATGAATAACCAATCGATACTAAAAACCAAAGATACAAAGGAAGGTCAATTCCTTAATAATTGTTCAAGTCTTACATCATAAGTTACCAAAATATTGTACCATCCTAAAATATACAGCTTCCAAAAATTATCTAAATGAATACATTCAAACTTCTAATCAAAGGCCATCAGTTAACCTCTCCATAATTCCTTCCATTTCAGTTCCTGTTAAAGAAAGCAAGTCTAACGGGGTGAGCGGATGCTCGTGAGGCCAAAAAAAGAAAAAAAAAACATACAAGCAGGTAATTCAAGTAACAATAAAGCTGACATGAGAGATAAAGCAATAACATTCAAGTAAATCCCGAATATTCACAAGATATATTCCAGAAAGGTACGGGAGCTCTAGGAGCTCACTTCCATTTGTTTTACCAAAGTCCCAACCAATAGTCCGTAGAACTTTACTTATTCCATTTATGATTCTGAGTCGAATGAGAGGTATCTCCCACCCGAATCGGTGTGGTACATACTATCGCTCAGTGATCAATTATACGTTTATGGTCCTGACTCGAATGAGAGGTACCTCCCACCCGAACCGGTGTGGTACATGTTATCGCTTAGAGAATGGATTTTAGCACTGAGACGGAATGAGAGGCACCTCCCACCTAAATTGGTGTGGTACATGCTTCCGCTCAGGGCTCACAAGTTAAACATGTTCATATACAATTACTAATCATATGTATTCATGTAACAAGTATCACGCAATTAGAAGAGAGGGAACTAGGACGTCCCAACGAGTAGGATTGATCAAGGAGACAACGCTCCAATCGACGTCAAGTCATATACAAGTATAGTTTCAATCATGAGTAAGTCGAGTACTAGTCAAGCAAATCGAGTAACAAGTGAAGTAAGTAGAGTAACACGTCAAGTAAAGAAAGTGAGTGGGATAAAGTACACACACTCGTCTCGACAAGTTAAATTCAAGTATTGAATTAGATACTTTTCAAATATATAGGAACTAGTCATACACTTGACACTCACCAAGCAACAAGAGCAAGTAGGTTCAATTTGAAATTCAAGTGTCCTCCGTCGGATCCTCTTGAAGGTCCTCGTGTGCGCCTGAACAAATAGTAATAGTCTATCATTTACAATCCCTACTATTGAAGAAGATCGTATCATAGTACAATCTTAGGAAAATCTCATGAAACAAGCCTTAATTATCCTAAATCAAGACTCTCAAGCGAGGTTTCAAAGTACAAGAGAAATTAAGTCTACATCATGGAAATCAAGGATAAAACATTTGAATAATATCGAAAGAATAAGGAATACTTGAAAAACTCCATTTCCTTGGAATTCAGAAAATTTCTGTTTTGATATGAATCTTTGAAAAAATGTATCTCACTCTTTGTAAGCCCAAAATTGGAAACATTGGTACCGTTGGAAACCTCTTTGAAAGTACTAAAAGTTTTTAGAAGACACTTTTCCATGAATCTAAGTGGAAGGCATTCAAAAATGGGCTTAACGTTACAGTTTCAGGTTAGTTAGGGTTGAGCCAGAGTTGTTTTTTTTTTTTTGGCTAAATTTGGAAATTTGGTAAAATTCATACGTTGCAAACCAGCCTCCAAAATTTATAATTCATTTAGAGTTGTAAATAAAGTTTAGGGCAGAACAGGCAGATCAAGAATCGGAGTTTTGAGCACCGAGATACGGTCGCTCAAAGTTGGAGGAAAAACGAAACTGTTAAGCTAGTTTCCAGATTTGAGTTCCAAATTTTGGGACTTTCGTTTGGTAGCAAAATGGACTCGAAACGGCACCAAATTTGGTATGAATATACTACCATATAAGGGTCACTCCCTTGCCAAATTTCATAGAAAAATATGAACGGGAAGTCGGTTAACAAAACCGTTGAAATCGCAAGAAGTTCGAAGGCTAAGCTGCCTTTGAGCTTCCATTTTGCCGTTTTCCAAACATTTGGCCAGGAAACGACTCAAACATGATTCATTCACAGTAAGTAATGTCTAAAATATGTCCAAGGTACATTTGATAGGTGATTTACACCAAGAAATTTCGGATAACAAGTCCCAAATCATTGCTAGTTCAAATCTGTCCAAATGTAAGGTATTCCTTCACCAGACCAGATTCGAGTTTTGATCATAAATCACTCAATTTAACTCAGAATTGAGCGTGGGTGGTGGCATTGGAAAATAAACTCATAATGCTACATTTTCTCAGAAGAAACCATTTTCAAAATCAGTCTATAACTAGCTCGTTCGTGAGCATTAAATTGCAGCTCATGAGCTGCCTTCCAGGAAGTAATGAAACAGGACAGTGGATTTCAAATGAATGGTTTGGCTAGCTCAAGTGGAACCAGGAGATGCATTTTATAGCAACGGAAAGCTAGGAATGTCTAGTTTCCAATGCCACAAACAGCACTCGATTCTGACATTGGAGCAACAAGTTATGGTCGAAACAAGAAGACTGCCTGGGCAGTGACAGGATTCAAATTCCAGATTTTCAAGCTTTCAAATTTCCGACATTTAGGTGATCAAATCATGTTATTTTTCAATGAAACATTTTACACAACCAATATAACATGTAAACAACACAAGCAAGCCATTAGAACCTCAAAATTTGGCATTAAAGTGCTTGAACAAGGCAGGGGCAAAATGGTCATTTTTGGTCATTGCACCATCTTGGAGTTTCTAACAATAACCCAACATTATACCGCTAATTTAAGCACTAAACCAACATAATTATCATCATCAACCACCAAATCAGTTCATCAACCAAAGTGGGAGTTCATAGAGCCCATACACCAAAATCCAACATAAATAAAGTTACCCACTTACATGCATGAGCTTATATGTGCAATAGAACTTCCATAGATCAAGATTTCAAGGCCGGATCGTCACTTACTTCACTAGATGTCCAAGGCGGAAATTTTCGGCCTTCTTGAGCCAAAGAAAAATCATGAGAACAGCCTCCTTTCCTAGCTCAAAGTGCTCTCCAAGTGATTAGTTAAGTGTAGTTAAATTTTGGTGTGATTTGGAGAAGATTTGGTGAAGAAATGATGAAGGAAAATTGATGAAGCAAGTTTGGTTCTTGCTCTTTGAGATGCACGGCTGAAATGGAGGGAAAAGAAGAGATGTTGCACGCCACTTTAGTTGAGGAATTGAAGGGTTTTGATCTAGTGTGATGCACCCATGATGAGCTCAATAATGTGTGGCCCAAAATGCTCTAAAAGTCAACTAAGGATAGTGCGTGTACACGCGCGTTTCGTGCTCAATTCCTTTCGAATTCGTTTCACTAGTGCCCTAAACCTCTAATGTACTTTCATTTACACTAATATTATTCATTCTTAATAGTCTAAACTAATAGTCTAAAATTCCTCAATTAATCACGCGCGTAAAAACGTGCATTTCCAAATTAAATGCGATAACGCGAGACCTCCTAGAAATTTTTATAACGATAGTACTAATGACTATCACTTGAGTACTTAAACATAAAATTACCTATTTTAAGACCATTGTACAAGTCTTCAATTTTTCAAACTTGTTGTACCCTCGATCGATTAAAATTTTCACACACGTTTTTACTATTTTCACTAAACGAGTTTTCAAAAATTAATTTTTGAAACAAGTCACTTTAAAAATATAATGAAACTATAATTCCATGTATTTAGGTCTAATAAGGATAGAAAATAATATTCGGGGCCATTGGCCAAATAAATAATTAAATAAGCTCGTAACAGGAGTTTAAAATAGGTAAATTTGTGAGTTCTTACATGAGTCGAGTATTAATTTCTCAATTAATTTTTCTTAATCTACTATTAATCCTTCTTAATTCTCCAATATTAATACACTCCCGATTCAAGTATAGCCTCGAAAGACGTGCACTCGTTGTTCCAAACTAAACGAATTTTTGAAAAGTAAATTTTCCAACAAAACGCTTTAAAAACATAAAAGAGACGTTGTTCCATCTAAATGGATTTAAAATGGTCGAAATAAATAATTCGGAGAAAATGAGTGAATAATTATTTAAATAACCCGGTAATATTTTATAAAAGTAAGAAAATTTTCGGGTTCTCACAAAGGTTACGTACTAGGCCCTACTAACATTTTACATTCAAAATCATCAAGATATGGCATAAAAGTATGAGCCCCACCATGGCTAGATCCATAGCTTTAAGAGGCAAGATGACTTAATTGAGCAATAGATGGACATATGAATTTATTGTACAATTGATCCCCTTATGTTGTTCTCATTGTAACTGAAATTTCATGTAGTAGTAAATTCAAAATTCAAAGAATTGGGGTGCTTATGTAAATCAAATCAATCATGGGAGCAAGACTATGCATTGTAAGTATAATGTACTGTATTTTATGCAAGCACAATATGGAAGCATTAAGATGTTCAAGCAGAATTGACTGCCTCCAAGAACATCTAATTCTTATAAAGAAAGACTATAGGAATATGTTTGAATCATCCATTTATTTTTTTTTTCAAATAAAAAGCCAAAGGTGTCTTCTTCATTAGCTCACCCAATTAACAGCTTCAGCTTGGAGATTCAGACCAATAAGCAGCTGCAAATCAAGAATTCATGCATTAGTATGAGAAGCCATCCTTGTCCATTCTAGTACTATTGTTCTTTCCTTATTTTTTTTTCTTTTTTTGGACTGGAATAGATTTCGACTGGTAGAACGAGTTGGCTTGCAATCTTATGTCAAGAATAAAATTCTTTACCTAATATAGAAAAAATGGACTTCAACTTGCGGCCTGTGTTAAATTCTTGTGTATACGTGTAGATATTAAGCTTCAAGATTTTCTTAATGCACCCTGACACCAACGAAAGCATCCTTTATGAGATGTAATTTTCTGACAACTTCATTCATATGCATCCTATCATTTGGTAATCTTGCAGAGCACTTGAGTCCAATTTTGAATAGGGAAATAATGCACTCCATCTCTCTTCCACCATTAATAGTTTCCCCTCCAGGAGTCATATTTCTGTTTTCATCTCCTTCAAGAAAAAGTAACGGGTCCACGATCTCAAAAACTCAGTCATGCAAAGCCCTATTAACATAGTTATGTAGATCAAGATCACCCACGAACATATCATCTGTTGGCCTCCTCCCTGTAATCATCTCTAGCAAAAGAATGCAGTAGCTGTAGACATCCCCTTGAGTTGATGCCGCAAGACCCATTCCATACTCTGAGATTTTGTTTCTAGACATGTTATTATTGGGTAGTAAAAGAAAAACTATAAAAAAAAAACTAAGTGATTAAAATTAATCAAATGTTAGACTGGGGCATAATGGACCTTCTTTTATAACAAAGTGACTTAACTAAAATTAGCTACTATGCATCATTGATTAGAGATCTCATAGTAATTATAATAAAAAAAATTAAAAAGAATTAAATGTCCCAAAAGTTCTATATTTCTATGCACAATTAAGTGACATCTTGACCATAAAAAGTTGTAATTACTTGGAGCTGCGTAACCGATTGAGCCTTTTATGGCAATGGTACTGCTGGTTCTTTGCTCGGAAGAAGTGTTGACGGGTTTCGGGAGAAGCCTTGCCAATCTAAAATCACCCACATGGGCAACAAGATCATTGTCAAGAAGAATGTTACTTGGTTTTAGATCACAATGAACAATCTCTGCTTCGCAGTGGTCGTGAAGATAATGCAATGCTGAAGCTACATCAATTGCAATACTTAGCTTCTGAAGAAGATTAAGACTTCTTGAGCTTGTTGCCTGATCAGTTGTCTCTGCAGGATGCAGCCACAAGTCCAGATTTCCATTTTCCAAAAACTCATAGACTAGAGCTTTGAATTCATCACCCTTGGAATCAATAGTGGAGCAATAACTCACGATAGAAACGAGGTTTCTATGGTGAATATTTCTCAATGCTTTGCACTCTGCCTTAAAACTTTTGGAAGCCCCATTCTTTTGAAGATCAAGAACTATAACTGCTACAAGCTTGTTGCCATGTTTTTCTAGCCTTCCTTTGGAGACAGCTCCAAAATTTCCTGAACCAATTAAGTTTTCTGGAGAAAATCCTGAAGTTGCATGAAGAAGTTCATGGTAAGAAAGCCGTAAGAGCTCATCGATTCTTGGGGGCATGCTAGAGAATCCGGCCACCATTCTTCTTTCTCTTTTTTGATATACCAAGAAGTATAACAACAATGCACCGAGAACCAGAAGCGTTGCCGGTAAAACAATGGACAGCAATATGATAACCTTCAGCTTTCCTCTGTTTTTCCCCTTGATCACTGGGCAAGGTGGGAACTCCAATTCTGGAATGCCTCCTGAGAGTTTATTGTTGCCAATAAGTGATATTTGACTCGCATTGCTGAAAACTCCAGTGTTCGCATTGCTGAAAACTCGCATTGCCAATCAGTGTTTTTCCCCTTGATCACTGGGTATTGGACCAGTCAAGTTATTACTTGAAAGGTCTAATTGCTGGATGCTCTTCAAAGAAGCCAAATTTGGTGGAATTGTTCCTTGGAAAAAATTGGCCTGCATAAAAAGATTCTCCAGATTTGAACAATCAGCAAGTGACATGGGTATATCTCCAACAAGTTGGTTGTGGGAAACATTGAAATCAGCCAAATGTATAAGCTTTCCAACTTCAGGAGGCAGAGAACCAGTAAAAGAATTTTCACTTAATCCCATGTAAATCAATGATGAATGAGTCTCCAGAAAATGTGGTGATATAATTCCAGTGAAGTTGTTTTGAGATATATCCACATATTGCAAATTTTGACAGTTCATAAGAACATTGTCAAGTATATTGCCCCCTTCAAACTGGTTAAATGATAAGTCCAGATAGTATAGACTGGTGTTGTTGCATAAGGTAGAGACTATCTGTCCTGACAAGTCATTATGGTCTAGACGCAATCCTTGCAAATTTGGTAACTTGCCAAAATCTCTTGCAATAATCCCTGAAAAAGAGTTAAATTCAAGGCCAAGTTTATATAGGTTGACAAAGTTTCCAAATCCTTCTGGAATAGTTCCTGATAGATAGTTTCCTCCCACGTAAAATTCATTGAGTTGATTTGAGAAATTGGCCATGGCTTTAGGCATATTGCCTCCAAATTTATTCACACTCAAGGAAAGAACGCTTAGATTGCTGCAGTTGGTCAATGATGCAATAAAATCCAAGTCTTCTGTAGATTGACTGCCGAAGAGATTGCTACCAAGATTTAGTAATTGAAGATTCGTCAGATCTCCTAAATTAGTTGGGATTTGGCCTTTAAACTTATTCCTAAACTTATTTCAAGCCCAGAAGCATTGGTGATTGAAGTTGGAAAGTTGCCATAGAATTTGTTTCCCCCAAGGTTGGGAGACTGGTAGGGTAAGACCTATGTTGGTTGGGAGATTGCCATGAAAGGAATTGCCAGCTACTGAAATCACAACAACGGCTGAACTATTAAAGATTGGTAGGTTCAGGACTCTCAGCCTGAAGAGGCGACCGAATTCTTGGGGAATCTCACCGTGGAATTGATTCTCCTCAAGATGGATGAACCTCATGAAGCTTAGATTTCCGACAAGAGGAGATATAATACCGGAAAAGTGCTTATGCCTCAGAGTCAAGGCTATAACCCTCTGATGTCGAGTACCACATGTGATTCCTTCCCACTGGCAATGGTGCTGTGAATGGTTCCAGGAGTTCAGCACTCCAAGCGGGTCATTGTATATCTGCTTCTTGAATTCAAGCAGAGCAAGACGATCAGTTTCATTTTGAAATTGTTTAGAAGCTGAAACATGGCTTACTGAAAAGATCATGGCAACTAAGAGAAGGAGAAATATGTTCGCTAATGTTGATGATGAGCGAAATCCCCACATGGTATTGGGAACTTCCATGAGCTGTTGGATGCGAAGATGGAATAATTTGCAACAAATTGATGATTGAATGATAAAAGTTTCTGCCGAATGGGAACAATGTTTTGGGCTGTAATAGAATCTTGTATATAGCCCACACAATTGGAACTAATGGGGCTTAATTTTCTTGGAGCTAAACCTCGTTGTCAGAACTTAATACTGAAATGTTCAGTAAGCTTCCACAAACTTTACAATTTACGCATATCGACCATGACTAATACTTTTCAAACCGTGAAAGCTGGGATTAATGCGATCATCTACCAGAGATGATGATTAACAGGAAGCCTTCATTTGTGTGGATCTTCCCAATTAACACAAATCACAAGAATCTGTCAGTTGGCTTGGGTGAGTTCTGTTTAATCTATTCCCAATTTTCCCTTTTTTATGTTGTTTTAATGCCATTTTCTTAAAAAAAAAAATTAATTTTTTTAAAAAGAAGGGTTTGCTTTTTTATGTTATAATTTTTAGTTTTTTCTTTTTTTATGTTGACTTAATGTCATATGTGCATATCAGGTGTCCGCTAGATTTAGAAAAAAAAAATTAAAGTAATGTTCCCAATTAATAGAAATCACAAGAATCTTGATATGCTAAAATCTGTCGGTTTGCTTAGGTGAGTTATGTTTAATCTGTTCCCAAATTTTCCCTTTTTTATGTTGTTTTAATGCCATTTTCTAAAAAAATTTTAATTTTTTAAAAAAAGAAGGGTTTGTTTTTTATGTTATAATTTTTAGTTTTTTCTCTTTTTATGTTGACTTAATGTCATGCGCATATTAGGTGTCTGCTAGATTTTTAAAAAAAAAATTAAAGTAATGTTCCAATGTTATCCCTAAAATCTATATCAGATTGTCATCCCGAAGCTAATTTGCTTCATTTTAGAATGTGTGATAGACAAGAAAGATTTTTTTTGCCAAAACATGAGAGACAATTTGGTGGTCCCAAGATTTTTAATGAAACGGAAAAATAGTTATTGGTGAAGACTATCATTTATGGTCCGCAGCTAGGAAAATGGTTATTGGTCCTTTACGTATCACCGTCTATCAATTTGGAAAATGACCTATACACCAATTAGAAAAAATGGTTTTACAAATGATGACAAACATGAATTTGGAAATCAGATCACAGAAGTATAGCGTTTCTGTCGAGTCTGCTCAAGGAGTTTGCTTTTTTTTTTTTTCAAGAAATCCACCTTGAGATGGTGGAGATTTTGCATGTAATCCTTCCAGTTTGCTGAGAAATAAGTGAAAATAAAATGATTGAGCAAACATAAAGGCCTAATTTTCCAAATTACATTTCAAACTTCTAGGTGACCAGGGGCCTTGGCTTAGCAACGAGACCAAGTCGTGATCACTTGTTCACGCAGCTATTTCTTCTACCTGTGGATTTACTTATCTATTTATGTTTTCTTGTTGTACATTTTTTCTTATTTCTTCCTTTTAATTGAACAATAAAGTCCATGAAGCCAAGTAAATTTAATTATGAAGTTCTTTTCATTTTCTATTTTTGTTGTTCATCAATAAAGAGAGGGTCAGTTTGTAGTCAAAATCCTACTGTTTTAAATCTTGAAACATGCATTAATTATCCACTAAATCATAAGCTCATTCTCGTTTAGCAAACAATTCCCCATTCTGCAGTAAACTCAGAGCAGAAATTTTTCCAAGTAATGTATCACTGCTAGACAGGTTTTTTTTTTTTCAGAATTTTGATGTATTTTTAAACAAGTTTATGACCCTTTTCACCGATGATGATGATGATGATGATAATAATAATGGTAATAACCCCAATGAAGCCAAACATAAGCCCCATTTGGTAAGTGAGTTTTTTGGAAGTTTGCCTAAAACTTTACTGTAATTTGCTGTAAAATTTGTAGAAAAACTTTTTGAAGTGTGTAAAAATTTCTTTAAGAAAAGAAAAACTTTCCTCTTTTTCCCTTTTTTCTCCTTTCTTTCCTTTCTGCTTCTTCTCCCCCACGCCACCGCAATCTTCTTCTCCTTCCCACCTCACTGACCGCCCGTCATTGCCAGCTACCGGCGGTAGAAACTTTTTTTTTCTCTCTCTCTCCATCCTACCTCTCCTTTTATATATATATATATATATATATATATTCCCCTTTCTTTCCTTTCCCTTCTTCTCCCCCACCCCACTGCAATCTTCCTCTCCCTCCCTCCCCATTGACTGCAAGCCAATCACCGACAGAGGCAGAAACTTTATTTTTTTCCTCTCTCTACTTCCTTCCTATACCCTCCTTCCCCTCTATCTCCTCCGCCCTCTCCTCCCCTCTGCCCTGATCATGACTAGATCTGGCAACTGCTTATTCCTCAGAGTCAAGGCCATTGTTAATAAACCCGAACCGACTCAACAGTTGAATCGGTAGGCCCGGTGACCCGACCATTAGACCGGCGGGGTCTCTAGTTTGATCGGACAAGAAATTGACCTGGTCAAATCCAATTGACCCAATAGTTCAACCGGAAACTCGCCCAATTTTTCAATTGACCCGGTTAACTTTTTTTTTTTTAAATTATGGGTCTTTGTTTTTGAAACAAAATGTATATATGCTTTTGATAAGATTTTTATACTGGATCTTCATTTAAATATATATAGACTTTACCACTTGTTTAGTTTTTATTTGATAACTAAATTTTTTTTAATAAACTTGTTTATTTTTTATTATACAATTAATCCTTTTAACTTTTAAACTGACAATATTTGATTAGTTAGAAAATTACTTTGTTTTTAAATAATAACAAAAAAAAATGCTATATTATTAAAAAAAAGCCATATAAATTTTGTTTTATATTTGACTATATTATTTATTTATTTAAAAGTATGATAAAATGAAATTAAATCTTCTATTAATATCTATATATTTATACTATATCTTTCTAAGTATAATCATTAGTATCTAAAAGTATTTTATTTTATGTATATTAAAATTACTATTTTATATTTATAAATATTAAATTAATACTCATCGGTTCAACCAGTTATCTAGTCCCTCTGCCGGATTCCTTATCGGGCAGGATTTAATAAGCACTCAAGGCTATGACCCTTTGATGTCGAGTACTACACGTGACTCCTTCCCACTGGCAATGGTGTTGTGAGAGGTTCCAGGATTTTAGCACTCCAAACGGGCCATCCTGCATCTGATGCTTGAACTCCAGCAGCGCAAGACGATCAGTCTCATTATGAAATTGTTTAGCAGCTGAAACATGGCTTACTGAAAAGTTCATGGCAACTGAGAGTAGGAGAAAAATGTTTGCTAATGTCGATGAGCGAAGTCCCCACATGGTCTTTGTTGGGATGGGCTACAGACTGATGATTGAATGATAAAAGTTTCTGTGGATTGGGAACACGTTTGAGCCGTTAAAAGATTCTTGTTGTTCTGCTTTATATAGCCCAAACAACTGGAACAAGACTTTTTCTTGGTAAAATTAGCTAAACTCCGTTATCAAAGCTTAATAAAGAAATGGTCAGATTTAAGCACATCGACCATGATCCAATTCCTGGTACTGATAGTTTTTCAAACCACGAAAATTACTTGCAAAGCAGATCAGAAACAATTAGAAGATAAATTCCCAATGTTTTGCATTTTGGATCATTCATTTGACTAATTAAATTTCACCTTAGCTTCGTTAACCGACAAGTTCTTATCAAAGCAAGAGCTATCTCTAGTAAATTTTTCATTGATATATTATTGATCCAAAGCAATTATATATCTATAAAATGTTGGATTCTTATGATTTAACAAAAGGGAAATTTGATCGAAAACTTTTTCATATTTTATCAAATAAATTTTTTATTCCTGATTTTTAAATTTTACGTCACTTACAAAATCTACGTTGATCAAATTTAGTCTCAATTTAGTTTTCTTAGCAAGTCAAAGAAACTTGTCTTTGAAAGGGCGCAAACTCCATGGTCATTCTGCCGTTTGATACTCTATGACGGAGTATCAGAGATGATCAATTGTGTTGTCAGCTTGGCCCACAGCTAAAATCAAATATAACGGAAGATGGAGTCTGAAGTTACTGTATCCGCATCCGAACGAATACCGATGGGCCATGCAGCGACTGGATTAATGAATCATAATTCCAGATCCATAAAATGACCGCCGTTGAAACTGAAATTTTCCACGCCAGTGATTATGAACCCCCTTGGGCTCTTTGCCAAGGGCCAAGTTAGCAGACTTTTTAAATTGGGCAGACTATACTAATACCGGGCGAACCATTTTAAAAAATTTCTTATCTTGTTCACTTGACTTTTTTCCCCAATTCCATTTGATCATTTAGCTTAGCTTAGGTGCCTCGTCTTTCCCATTTGTCTAATTTCTGCCTTTATCTCACCGGTTAAAAGGCTCCAGATTTAATACGGTATCTACTCCAATAGGACTGTCAATGGAGTTGGGCCAACCCGAGATCGGCTCGTTCAGCCCAATAAAAAAATCCGATGAACCCGACCTTTTAGTAAACCAGTCTGAATTTGACCCTAAAAATTAAACCCGAATTAAATATGAGTCGAAATTGGGGCTTATTAGGCTCAAACCCGATATAGGTCCGACCCTTTAGTTATATATATATATATATATTTATAATATTTAATCTTGATATTATATATAATTATGTATCTAAATATATTATTAGTCAATACTAAATATATATAAATTACAAAATATAAAAATACATCTAAAGACTCTTCCATAAGCTTTTTTGAGAGTCAATATTAGTAATGCATAACTGAATCTCTAATTTTTCTTATTGGTTGAATAAATTTTTGTATTGGCATAATATTGGTTGATTTCTTTGTGGTCTACAAACACAAATCATTAAGCATGTTTGGATTCAAATCACAAGATTATAAAAAAAGTTTCAACTTTTAAAGATGTATTGGTTTATGATCGCATGTTTTATTACTATTTTTCATGCATTTTGAACGAATTAAATATAAATATTGTTGAAAGTTTTTGGTTTATATACTTTTTAAGAACTATTATTTGTTCATGTTTAGTTTTAATATTATAATCTTGTAAATGTTAAATTAGTTTTATAACGTAATAGTTATAGTAATTATATTAAGAAAATTAAGGAGTAATAAGTGAGTTTGGGCTAAACCCGATTAAGGCTCACAACCCGAATATTATGTAAGCTGAGTATGAGCTTCACATTTATGAACCCGAAACCTGAAAATGTTCCAAATTAAATGAGTTGAGCTTGAGTTTATGAAAGCTTGACTCATTAGGCCTGATTAACAGGCCTATTCCAGAGACATTTTAATCTATTGTCTTCATCCGTTTAGCCATTTAAATCTAGAAATGAGACGTAGTGATGAGCTATGGGTATTAAGTATCGGATTAATAGATGAAATAGGATACAATGGGCAAAATGTGATATTTATTATTAGGGCTTTTTCTAATGGATGCCTTGGGGCACTCAATAACACACCTAACAATCATATATACACACACACACACACACACATACTAACAATTATTATCCTTCTTTGAATTTATATATATATATTTATTTAATCTTACCTACCCTCCCTTTTATTTATTTACTTTTTATAAATAATTTTATATTTTCAAAAATATAATATCTGAAATATATCTTAACAAGTGCCCACCTGTTTGGCAGACCGTTACTATTATTGCATAACCTATTTGAGACACCTCCAACAAAATAGGAATAAAAATAATAAAAAAAAAAGGTTAGTACATACCGACTGATTATGCAGGTGACGATGCATATGATTATCGTGTAACTTAATACTAAATGATTTTTTTTTTATGACCACCATGGCCATCCATAACTTGATCGGGCAATGTATGGACATGCTAGCAAGGGAACGTATGGGTTTATGGTGCAATTGACTCCAGCCCTCTACCCCTTTATTCGTTCTCATTGTGACTTAGCAAAATCAACATTCAAAGAAAGGCATGCTAATGTAAATCAATCATAGGAGCAAGAGCATGCCCTGTACGATTTATTGTATAATGTATATTATGGAAACATAAGATTCAAGTATAATACAGAAGGATAAAGATCTTCAAGCAGAACTGAGCCAATTGACTGCCTTTCAAAACATTCAGTTCCTATAAAGAAAGAACTCAGTTAGCTTTCAAGACTGGTCAAGAAAAAAGAAAAATCGTTTATCTAAAATAGAAAATTTGAACCACAATTTGTGACTGTATTAAATTCTCATGTATACCTGTAGCTATTAAACTTCAAGATTTCTTGATGTACCCTGACACCAAGAAAAACATCTTTAATGAGATGTAATTTGCTGACCACTTCATTCATGTGCATCCGATCATTTGGCAATCTTTGTGAGCATTTGAGGCCGAGTTTTAACCGGGAAATAATACACTCCATCTCTCTTCCACCATTGATATTTTCCCTTCCAGGAGTCATTCTTCTGTTTCCATCTTCTTCTTGAGAAAGAATCAAGGGGTCCACGATCTCACAAACTTGTTCAGGCAGAACCCTATTAACATAGTTATGTAGATCTAACTCATCCATAAATATATCATCCGTTGGCCTCCTCCTAGTGATCATCTCCAGTAAAATAATCCTATAGCTGTAGACATCCCCAAGAGTTGATGCCGCAAGCCCCATTCCGTATTCTGAATTTTTGTTTTTAGATATATATTGTTAGTTGTACAAGAAAAACTTTAAAAAAATAGGGAAAATTATCTAAGGGAGATAACTGGATCAATTGTTTAGGATGCGGGGCAGTGTAACATTTTTTAATAAAATTATTGCTGTCAACCATTCCTGAATAGTATAATATTTTTTAAATGTTTTATAATTCTATGTAAATTTCTTGTACATCCTTATAGAGGTATGATATTCTGTTTAGATTGGAGTAGGTTAAACATATAATTTTGGGGAAGGGGTGGGTTGGGCAAAACAAGGGATAAAATATAAGTGAGATGTTACGGGTTTGAACCTCCTACTTATAATAATTAAAACAAAACCTATAATTTGAGAGTTTGGTTAGTCTGCGCACAACTAAGTAAAATCTTGAACATAAAAATTTGTGTTGCCTGGGGCTGCGTAACCGATTGTTCCTTTTATAGCAATAGTACTGCTGCCTTCTTGCTCGGAATATCTGTTGAAGGGTTTCAGGAGAAGCCTTACCAATCCAAAATCACCCACATGGGCAACAAGATCATTGTCAAGAAAAATATTACTCGGTTTTAGATCACAATGGACAATCTCTGCTTCACAGTATTGACTTATT
The DNA here is from genome assembly GCF_003713205.1 of Coffea eugenioides. Taxonomy (NCBI): domain Eukaryota; kingdom Viridiplantae; phylum Streptophyta; class Magnoliopsida; order Gentianales; family Rubiaceae; genus Coffea; species Coffea eugenioides. The sequence goes on from NC_040037.1 coordinate 20,859,637, forward strand.
GGCTCAATAGCCACAATTGTTGATTGTATAAAGTTACAATTGTTGACAATTGTGCAAAGCTACAATTGTTGACAATTGTGCACAAATCCCAAATCCCACATCGGTTGATTAGCCTTGAGGAGAAGTTGTTGCTAGCTATAAATTAACAACCTCTCTTCTCAATTGAAGTACACCAAGCAAGAGCATTATAACTTGTTTCCTTCTCTCTCTTTGTAATATTTCTTCTAGTGAAATATTAAGTTATCGATAGTGTTCGAGGACGTAGGCAAATTAGCTGAATCTCGTTAAATTCTGGTGTTCTATTTTATTGTCTATTTAGTAGCTATATTTGTAGGTATATTTGTAGTGAGTTATTGTGCAATTAATTGCATATATAGGTGATTCTGTCTAGGAAATTAGTACTTAAGCAGGCCAGTGTGCCTCACCAAATATTTCCTGAGAATTACCATTTTGCAATTTTAGGTACAATAATTTACTCGTTATATCTTAATTTGGTAGAGCTTCCGCAACAATTGGTATCAGAGCTCGAGGTTTCTTAGTATGCTCTGTGGTTGCAGCATAGTCCGATCTTCCACATTAGAAAAGATTTCTTGGACTATTGTTACTCTACATTTAGGAGCTACTAAATATAATTTGTAGAGATGGCCGAAAGTAGATCTTCATCTACAATGCAAGTATCAACAAGTTCGTCATCGTCTATTATGGTAAGAAATGTTATGATGAATGCAAAATTAAATGTAGAGACATTTGATGGTACCGGTCATTTTGGTATGTGGCAATATAGGATTCTAGACGCGCTCTTTAATCAAGGTTTAGACATTGTCATCGAAGAAGAGAAACCAGAAGAGATTGAAGAGAAGGAATGGAGGACGCTAAATCGTTTAGCGTGTGGTACAATTCGATCGTGTCTTTCAAGGGAACAGAAATATATGTTCTCAAAAAAAACTTCTGCAAATAAATTGTGGACTGGATTGGAGGAGAAGTTCTTGAAGAAAAATTGTCAGAACAGACTCAATATGAAAAAACGTTTATTTCGCTTCACTTATGTTCCCGGCACAACTCTAAATGATCACATCACTAATTTCAAGCAGTTAATCACTGATCTGATAAATTTAGATGTGACATTTGAAGATGAAGATTTGGTTCTCATGTTGTTGGGATCTCTTCCTAAGGAGTTTGAGCATCTTGAAACAACTCTATTCCATGGAAAAGCTGAAGTTTCACTCAGTGAAGTTAGCTTTGCTTTGTACAGCTACGAGCTCAGAAGAAAAAACAAGCAAAGTAGCAGAGATGGAGCAGCAGAAGCTCTGGTAACTAGAGGACGCTCACAAAATCAGAGAAAGGGGACGAGAGGTAGATCCAAGTCGAGAGCCAGACTAAGCAAAGATGAGTGTGCCTTTTACAGAAAGAAATGGCACTGGAAGAAGGACTGCCCAAAACTGAAAGGTAGACCTGACAAGGAAATAACTATTGCGGATTCAAATGTAACTGAGTGCATTGATTAAGACTCAGATTTTTCATTAGCTGTCATGCCTACTGGTCATTCTAGTACATGGCAATTGGACTCAGGTTGTAGTCATCATATGACGTCCAATAGGGAATGGTTCTTTACGCAGATGAGACCACATTAGCAACAAATGGGGTTGGTTCAATTCTGTTGAGGAATCAGAATGAATCAATTAGGATTCTAACTGGTGTCCGATATGTGCCAGAATTGAAAAAAACCTCATTTCTGTGGAAGTACTAGAATCAATGGGCTACAAGGTGTCAGCATATAATGGAGTGATGAAAATCATTTCAGGTGCATTGGTGCTGGTGAAAGGAATCCAAAAAAATAATAATTTGTATTACTATCAAGGTAATGCAGTTGTTGGAGTAGCGGCAGTGCTTCCAGTGATGATCGAGAATTGAAAATAACTAGATTATGGAATATGCGCTTAGGGCATGCCGGAGAAAAATCCTTGAATCTTCTGATGAATAAAGAACTATTGAAAGGAGCTAGTGTTTGCAAGTTAGATTTTTGCGAGCATTGTGTCAAAGGGAAGCAGACAAGGGTAAAATTTGGCACTGCAATTCACGATACCAAGGGTATTTTAGATTATGTGCACTCTGATGTGTGGGGTCCAAAACAACTTCTCTGGGAGACAAAAATTATTTTGTTACTTTTGTCGATGACTTCTCTCGAAAAGTATGAGTGTATACGCGAAAAGTGAAGTATTGGAAATTTTCATCAAGTGGAAAAAGATGGTGGAAACTCAAACAAGAAAAATCAAACGCCTTCGAACAGACAACGGAGGTGAATACACTAGTAATCCGTTCATGGAGGTCTGTGCAAATGAAGGTATTGTTCGGCACTTCATAGTCAGAGATACACCATAGTAGAACGGGGTAGCAGAGCGTATAAACCAGACATTAGTAGAGAAAGTTCGGTGTATGTTGTCCAATGCTGGGTTGGGCAGACAATTTTGGGTTGAGGCTTTAGCATATGCAAATCATCTCGTTAATCGCTTATCATCAATTGCTATTGGCGGCAAAACGCCATTAGAGAAATGGTCAGGAAAACCTGCTACAGATTATGATTTCTTATATGTGTTTGGTTCTACTGCATATTCTCATGTTAAGGAATCAAAGTTGGATCCAAGGGCGAAGAAGACGCTCTTTATGGGGATCACGACAGGCATTAAAGGTTATCGCCTTTGGTGTCCCGAGACGAAGAAGATAGTGTTCAGCAGGGATGTCAACTTTGATAAATCTACCATGTTAACAAAGGCAGATGTACAGCAGAATGATGGTACTCCGCAATAGGTAGAGAGCACTCCTAAGCAGGCGGAGTTTGAAAGAAGCATTATCAAACCAGCAGTGGATATAGGAGCAGATGAAAGGACTCCTATGGTAGAAGAAGAATCAACTGAAGAAAATGTTCCAGTTGGAGAGCCTTCACAGCAACTTGAATCAATTGTATTGAATAAACCAAAGAGGAATATCAAAGTACCTGCTCGGTATGTTAATATGGTGGCTAATGCATCTGCAATTGTAATAGATGAAGTTCTTACCACTTATCTTGAAGCTATCCAAAGTTCAGAGAAAGGAAAATGGAGGACAGCCATGGAAGAAGAAATGCAGTCCCTTTATAAGAATCAGACTTGGCAACTTGCCAATCTGTCAAAGGGAAAGAAGGCAATTGGGTGCAAGTGGGTATATACAAAGAAGGAACGATTTCCTGACAAATCTGGTGTTCGCTACAAAGCAAGATTGGTGGTTGAAGGCTACGCTCAGAAGGAGGGAATTGATTACAATGAAGTGTTTTCTCCAGTCGTGAAACATTCCTCTATCAGAATTTTATTGGTTTTGGTGGCACAATTGGATCTGGAACTTGTCCAATTAGATGTAAAAACTGCGTTTTTACATGATGACTTGGAAGAGAAAATCTATATGACTCAACCAGAAGGATTCAAAGTTGCTGGTAAAGAAAAGATGGTGTGCAAGCTTGACAAATCGTTGTATGGATTGAAACGGTCTCCAAGGCAGTGGTACAAGCTATTTGACAAGTTTATGATGGGGCAGAGGTACACAAGAAGCAAATATGATGACTGTGTATATTTGTGCAAGCTACGAGATGGATACTACATATATCTTCTTCTTTATGTTGATGATATATTGATAGCTTCCAAGGATCAAGGTGAGATTGAAAAATTAAAATCTCATTTGAGTCGAGAGTTTGAAATGAAGGATTTCGGCGAAGCCAAGAAGATTCTCGGCATGGAGATAGGCAGAGATAGAAGATTGGGAAGGCTTTATGTGACTCAGAAAAAGTATCTTAGTAAAGTATTAAAGAGGTTTGGCATGAATGAAAAAACCAAACCTGTTAGTACTCCACTTGCTTCTCATTTCAAGTTCAGTGCATCGTTATCTCCAAAGAATGATGCAGAATGAGAATATATGACAAAGGTACCATATGCAAATGCAGTGGGTAGCTTAATGTATGCTATGATGTGTACAAGACTTGACATTTCATAAGCGGTTGGAGTTATGAGCAGGTACATGCATGATCCTGGCAAGGAGCATTGGCAGGCTGTGAAATGAATTTTACGGTACATTTTGAATACCGTAGATGTTGGATTAGTATTTAAGCAGGATAAGAAGATTGGTCAAGGCGTAGTTGGATATTGTGATTCCGACTACGCAGGTGATCAAGATACACGTCGATCAACGACTGGATATATGTTTACACTTGCTATGGCACCAGTCAGTTAGAGGTCTACTTTGCAGTCAACAGTTGCTTTGTCTACTACAGAGACGGAGTATATGGCAGTTACGAAGGCTGTTAAGGAAGTAATTTGGCTTCATGGGTTGCTTGATGAATTGGGAATCGGACAAAAGCCTTTCAAAGTTCATTGCGATAGTTAGAGTGCTATTCATTTAGCAAAGAACCAAGTTTATCATGCAAGGATGAAACATATCGACGTACGGTATCATTTTGTGAGGAAGATTTTGGAAGATAGTACGATACTACTTCAAAAGATTCAGACCAAGGAGAATCCTGCTGATATGCTTACGAAGATTGTGACAACTATCAAATTCCAACATTGTTTGAATTTGATAAATGTTGTGCACAACTTGAAGATTGGCGCTTGACGGCGCATTTGAAGACACCACCAAATGTTGGGAGAAGAGTGAAGCATTGAAAATGTAGAGATTTCGCCAAGGTGGAGATTTGTTGACTTATTGGCTCAATAGCCACAATTATGGATTGTGTAAAGTTACAATTGTTGACAATTGTGCAAAGTTACAATTATTGACAATTGTGCACAAATCCCAAATCCCACATCGGTTGATTAGCCTTGAGGAGAAGTTGTTGTTAGCTATAAATTAACAATCTCTCTTCTCAATTGAAGTACACCAAGCAAGAGCATTATAATTTGCTTCTTTCTCTCTCTTTGTAATATTTCTTCTAGTGAAATATTAAGTTATCGGTAGTGTCCGAGGACGTAGGCAAATTAGTCGAACCTCGTTAAATTCTGATGTTCTATTTTATTGTCTATTTAATAGCTATATTTGTAGGTATATTTGTAGTGAGTTATTGTGTAATTAATTGCATATATATGTGATTCTATCTAGGAAATTGGTATTTAAGCAGGCCAGTGTACCTCACCAAATATTTCCTAGGAATTACCATTTTACAATTTTAGGTACAATAATTTACTCGTTATACCTTAATTTGGTAGAGCTTCCGCAACACACAGTGGTTGTGAAGATACTGCAATGTTGAAGCCACATCAATTGCAATATTCAGCTTCTGAGAAAGATTTAGGCTTCTTGAGCTTGTTGGTTTATCAGTTGTCTCTGGATGCAGCCACAGGTCCAGATTTCGATTTTCCATTAACTCATAGACCAGAGCTTTGAATTCATCACCCTTGGAGTCAATACTGGAGCAATAACTCACGATAGAAACGAGGTTTCTATGGCGAATATTTCTCAAAGCTTTGCACTCGGCCTTAAAACTTTTAGAAGCTCCGTTCTTTTGAAGATCAAGAACTTTGACTGCTACAAACTTGTTGCTATGTTTTCTAGCCTTCCTTTGTAGACAGCTCCAAAATTTCCTGAACCAATTAAGTTTTCTAGAAAAAATCCTGAAGTTGCACAAAGAAGTTCATGGTAAGAAATATGCAAGAGCTTTTCGACTCTTGTAGACATGCTGGAGAATTTGGCCACCAGTCTCCTTTTTGTTTTTCGATATGCCAAGAAACATAACAACACTGTACCAAGAACCAGAAGCATTTCCGGTAAAACAATGGATAGCAATATGACAACCTTCAGCTTTCCTCTGTTTTTCCCCTTAATCGTTGGGCAAGGTGGGAACTCCAATTCTAGAATGCCTCCACAGAATTTGTTGTTGCCAATCAATGATATTTGATTTGCATTGCTGAAAATCCCTGTGTTTGGTATCTCACCCTCGATGTCATTGTAGGAAAGGTTTAGGTTCCTCAAATATTGAAGCTTCTCAAGTTCTTTTGGCATCGATCCAGTCAAATTATTACTTGAAAGGTCTATTTGCTGGATGCTCTTCAAAGAAGCCAAATTTGGTGGAATTGTTCCTTGGAAAAAATTAGCCTGCATGGAAAGATTCGCCAGATTTGAACAATCAGCAAGTGATGAGGGTATAGCTCCAACAAATTTGTTGTGCGAAACATTGAAATCCACCAAATGTACAAGCTTTCCAATTTCAGGAGGCAGAGACCCACTAAAAGAATTTTCACCTATTTTGATGTACATCAATGATGAGTGCGTCTGCAAAAATTGTGGTGATATAATTCCAGTGAAGTTGTTATGAGATATATCCAGATATTGCAAATTTTGACAGTTCATAAAAACATTATCAAGTATATTGCCTCCTTCAAACTGGTTAAATGATAAGTCCAGATAGTATAGAGTGGTGGCATTACATACGGTAGAAGCTATTTGTCCTGAAAATTGATTATTGTCAAAACGCAGATGTTGCAAATTTTGTAATTTGCCAAAATCTCTTGGAATGACCCCTGAAAGAGAATTTAATTCAAGGCCAAGGAGATATAGGTTGACAAAATTTCCAAACCCTTCTGAAATGGTTCCTGACAGTTGATTTCCCCCCAGGAATAGTTTTGTGAGTTGATTTGAGAGATTGGCCATGACTCTAGGTATATTACCTCCAAATTTATTACCACTCAAGGAAAGAATTCTTAGATTACTGCAGTTGGTCAATGATGCAATAAAGTCCAAGTCTTGGGTAGAATTATTCCCGAAGAAATTAGCACCAAGATTTAATAATTGAAGATTTGTTAGATCTCCTAAATTAGTAGGAATTTGGCCTGCAACTTTATTCTGGGAAAGATCAAGTATCTCAAGCCCAGAAGCATTGGTGACTGAAGTGGGAAAGTTTGCAGAGAAATTGTTTTCCCCAATAGCTAATAGTTTCAGATTTGGTAGGGTGAGACCTATGTTGGTTGGGAGACTGCCATGAAAGGAATTGCCGGCCACTGAAATGGCAGTAATGGCTGAACTATTAAAGATAGAGACAGGGATAATACTTGCTTGTTTATTTTCTGCTGTTGAAAATATAGATAACCTTTTTAAGAGCCCCATTTCCATTGGCAAATTTCCCTCCAGATTGTTAAAGTCAAAAGTGAGTTGAGTCAGTGATGATAAGTTCCCAATGGAGGAGGGAACCTCTCCCGTCAAATTGTTTTCAGTAAAACCTATTCCTTTAAGCTTCTTCAGGCTGCTTAGCTGATCAATTGGAATCTTCCCTTCTAGCTTGTTACTGGTTAGGTCAATAGTTACCAACTCTGAGCAGTAGCTCAGGTTTGCTGGGATTTTTCCACTGAGTGCGTTACTTGACAGGTTTAAGAATCTCAACCGGAAGAGGCCACTGAATTCTTGAGAATCTCACCATGGAATTGAAGCTTAGATTTCCGACATGAGGAGATATGGTTCTGATAGGGTGTTAATTGTTAATAATTTTATTATTAAATTTCCTCTTTGTCCTTACCAAATATTGTTTTAATTGTTAACATATACTTATATTTGATATTTTACCTTAATTAAAGAAAGTGGATCAAACAAGTGCTAAAAAGGAGACTTTCTTGAGAAAAATACTCCACACGTGGGAAGCTTCCAAAATACCTACAAGTCGGGCTCCACATTGGGCTACAACGGATTCCTTCTCTTTTTGCTGACTAGAGTTTTACTAATAATAGGTAGTTTACTAGTACTAGAATTTCGAAACACAAGGAAACAATCGTGGGTAGTTTTTACTTTTATTCTCTTTTTTATTGTTTAGAGGGAATAGAGCTTGAGATTGACTAGTCTTAGTTCCTTTTTCAATTGGCATTAATCTCGACTGGAGCATAATTTTTATGCTCTTTGACTATTCGAAAAAGATGCTTTTGAATTCGATTGAATTGCGTGAGAATTTTCTCACGAGGTGCAGCTAAGCTTTTCATCTAGTCAAGGATCAACTCGACGGCACAGTCTTGAATATCTGTGAGATCTAATTAGTTTTCATGCGTTCCTTAATTTGTTAATATTTGCACGTTGTCTACTTGAATTTTCATGGGATTATTTTGTTAATTGGATGTCAAGGGCACGATGTTCAATGTGACTTATTAATCTCCTGCCAAATTAGTCAATTAAATCCGTAATTGTTTAATCGATTAATATTAGTGGCAACTAGCATTTTTATACACTAGGGGAACGTGCAATCTGATTTAAATAATCCTCATAGCGTGTTATTGATTGGGGTTAGATTTTTCTAGTTCTTAATGCAATTGGAGAATTAATTCCTATGGTCATACCTAAGAGTATTTTCTAGTTAGGGGTAATCAATGGTCGTACCTTGGTTATCAATAAATTAAGGAAAAATTGGTCGTTAGAGCTTGTCGGTGACTATAACTAGCCTATTAATAAATTAAGTGAACCTTCTTTACATCAATGATCAGATAAATGGACTGTATCTGAGTAGTTGTATTCTTGACTAAAATTTATCTATTCTTGATTTAATTCCTGTCTACATTCATGTTAGTTAAATATTCATTTTAGTTGAATTGCTTAATTATTTTTAACTTTATTCCGATAAAACCTCCTTTTTACCAATTGGAACCTCAAAGAGACAAATATCCCCAGTTCTTGAGAAGATTACCTTGTTTGCCACTATCTACTAGTTAGTAAATTTTGTCAACTAATTAATTCTGGTATATCGGATTAAGTAAACTCTTCGAAAACAGGATGAATCAAGTAACCTATTGCACACCTAGAGTCCCTGCGCCAATACCTAAGATTGATTATTGACTACTGTAGTCGTAGTTAGGTTTTATTTTTATTATTGCACAAACTCGACACCTGTCAATTTTTAGCGCCGTTGTCGGGGACTGGCGTTAATTATTTGTTTCTTTCTAAATTCAATTTTGTTCTAATTTTCTGGTATTTTTCTAGTTTATGCCTCGTTTTTCTCGTACAGGCAAATTATTTTTCAACCCTGAAGTAGAGAAAACCGCGCGTAGAACGAGAAAAGAAACCAGACAGTTCAGAGATGAGCAGTCCAGTGTTGCACCTCAAGGACTTGATCCAGAGGTTGAGTTGACGGATTTGTGTGGTGATAACTCAAGTGATTCAGATCAAGAGGAAGTCACCATGGCGAATGCAAGAACACTGAGGGAGTTGGCTGGTCCTAATTTAAATCAGCAACTCTTATGCATTACTTTCCCAAGTTTGAATGATAACATTCCTTTTGAACTAAAATTTGGTCTAATTCACCTCTTGCCATCTTTCCATGGTCTACCAGACGAGGAGCCCTATAAGCACTTGCAAGAGTTCGACGTTATTTGCAACAGTATGAAACCCTCGAGAATCACAGAAGAACAGATAAAAATGAGGGTCTTCCCCTTCTCTTTGAAGGACTCCGCAAAAGACTGACTATACTACCTACCACCAGGTAATATCACCACGTGGAATCAGTTGAAAAAAAATTCTTAGACAAATATTTTTTGGCATCTCGAGCGGCCAACTTAAGGAAAGAGATATGTGATATCAAACAACACCTAGGCGAGTCCCTCTATAAGTACTGGGAAAGATTCAAAAAGTTGTGCATAAAATACCCTCAGTATCAGATAAGTGAACAACTGCTCATGCAATATTTCTATGAAGGGCTACTTTTCAGGGACAGAAGCATAATCGATGCTGCAAGTGGAGGGGCGTTGGTGAACAAGACTCCTCAAAAAGCATGGGAGTTGATTGAAGGGATGGCTGAGAATTCACAACAGTTTGGGTCAAGAGAGAACATCCCGACGCGTAAGGTAAATGAGGTAGAAACATCCTCTATCCAACAACAATTCTCCGAATTGACGTCTTTCATGCGACAACTAGCTGCGGGAAGTGCCTCACAAGCTAAAGTATATGGGGTATGTATTGCCTTGGGTCATTCTACAGAGATGCGTTCACTGGTTCAGGAAGAAAGTGCAGAGCAAGTGAACATGGTTGGTCACGCGCCCGCGTCAAGACAACCATACGACCCATACTCGAATACGTACAATTCGGACTGGAAAGATCATCCTAACTTCAGCTATGGAGAAAATAGACAGTCGAATTTTACACCAAATAGACAACAAGGGTACCAACAACAGTATCAACCTTGCCCGCCACCACCCCTTTCAAACTCAAACTCGTCTATGGAAGAGATGATGAAACAATTAATTGCTAATCAACAAAAGACGGATTTTGACCTACAAAGTATGAGGAATCAATTGGGACAGATGCAAGTAATGCAGAGTCAGATGAGTCAGATGGCAATAACAATCAACCGCCTAAAATCCCAAGTCTATGAAAAATTGCTGTCTCAACCTGAACTGAACTTGAAGAATGTGAACGCAATGACCTTGAGGAGTGGAAAGGAAATCCAAGCACTCGAGCTCATGATTGCTAAGGACAAGGATGAGGAACGAATTGAGAAAGATCTTGAAGAGGAGGGCAGAAGCAACAAGGATCCAAAGGTACTCCTGGATCCATTCATTACAGTTAAAACTAACCCACCGCCTTTTCCTAATAGGTTGGAGAAATCGAAGAAGCAAGATAAGAAAAAGGAGATTCTAGAGGTGTTTCAAAAGATGGCAATCAATATCCCTTTATTGGACGCAATTAACCAAGTGCCAAAATACGCTAAATGCTTAAAAAACTTGTGTGTCAACAAAAGAAATTGAGGGCGGTTGAGCATATTGTGGTAGGTGAGAACGTTTCAGCATTCTACGAAGAAAACGACCACCTAAATGTGGGGATCCAAGTATGTTTACTATCCCCTGTAAGATTGAACATTCTAATATCGAAAATGCCATGCTAGATTTAGGGGATTCTATTAATGTGATGCCTAAATCAATCTATGATTCCCTAAATTTAGGACTTTTAAAAGAAACAGGGATAATAATTCAATTAACTGATCGTACATTTGCTTATCCGGATGAGGTAGTTAAGAATGTTTTAGTGCAAATAGATGGATTAATTTTTCCTGCTGATTTTTATGTGTTTTACATGGATGATGAAAGTGCCCCAAATCCATCACCCATTATATTAGGAAAGCCATTCTTGAGTACTGCCCCAACTAAGATTGATGTTAGTAAGGGTACTCTCACAATGAAATTCGACGGAGAAATAGTCCACTTTAATATTTTTAATATAATAAAACGTCCTGTTAACTCTCATTCTGTGTTTACTATTCATGCTACTAATCCCTCTGTGCAAGAATTTTCTGAGTTTTGGTTGTAGGGGTAAATTCAAAGTTCCTGCGAACAAGTATCAGGGGATGAAAACAATTTATGAGGTGAAAATGAGTAGAAAATTTAGAAAGAAGATTGCACTCAATGGCTATTTAGATCTCGGAGGAGGGTCACCGATTACAAGAAAAATTGAATTACATCCAGATTAAAGAGTGGTGTTCAATGTCTAACCAAAGACATTAAAAAGAGACGCTTTTTGGGAGGCAACCCAAATATTTTTTTGTTGTTTACTGCTGTTCAATTCTTTCAATTTGTAAGTTTCTCACTGGGGTACTAGTCGCTCTTAATATTTTCCTCCACTGTGATCAGAACAGGTAATCTTGGCGTACCCATGCGAGGAGGGCACGTGTTAATCGAGTAAACCCTAACCTCATGGTCAGTGGATGTTTACCAATCTTGGCATGCTCACGTCATATTGGTAAAATCTCAACATCTCGCGGCATCGGTAGGAAGTGGAATCCTAGCGTGCTCACGCGAGGAGGGCACGCGTTAAGTTGTAAAAAGTGACTCTCAAGGCCAGTGAACGTTTTATATTCTTGGCGTGCCCACGCCATATTTGACGACCCAAGATCCTTAAAAAATTTTTTTAAAAAAAATTAAAAAATTGAAAATTAAAAAAATTTCCCATTCAACTCAGAATTTCGATTTTCAAATACCAAATTTCAAATTTTGACTTCAAAAAAAAAACCACAAAAAACTATTTTTCTTTTTTTTTTGTTTCTTTCTTCTTTTCTTTCTTTCTTTCTTTCCCTTTTCTTCCTCTTTTCCCTTGTTTCTCCTTCTCCCTTTTCTATTTTGGCCGAAACCTTCCATTGCCGCTGCCTCTTCCCTTCGCCACCTCTCTCGTGCACGATTGCCAAGCACCGCCGCCAAGCGCCGTCACCGCCTCTTACGCTCGCTGCCGCTTCATCAAGCACCATTTCTGCCTCACTCACCGCTGTGACCCTGACTTCAGGGAAGTTCCGTTGCCCTTCTTCTTGTTTTTGCTGTTTATTTGTTACATTGAGGGCAATGTGCCATTCAGGTGTGGGGGGTTCGACTAGTATCTCTTTAATTTTCTATTTTTGGTATTGCTTATCTTGGTGATCAACAATTGCCTGGCAACTCATTCTTCTATTGCTAGATGTGGTTTATTCTATAATTTAGACTTCGGTGGTAGGTAAGAGCATATTGTCTTGGTGAATACTATGAGTTCAATGACTTTGTGCGAATAGTGGCTAATTTGTTTAGGCAATATAAATATTGTGCTGGCAACTGTTGTGTGGATTGGTCCCCTGCGGACCTTAGTTCTCCATATGTCGGAGATGACGTGGGCTATGATCTTTAATTGTCTGGTATTTTGGTATTTTGTTGTGAATAACATATGGCTCTACTCCGCTGGTGTTGTCACCCAGTAACCGGGAGTCTTTACCACAAGTGTTGATTCTCCCGTAAAAAAAAAGTGACGATATTTATGAGTAGGTGGTCCTAAAGCGGTGAAAAGTTGAGTAACTGGGCTCTCTCATCTAAAAACATTAGAGTTCACGTCAAAAGACTTGAATGGCTTGGGACTAAGCCGCTATAAAAAAAAATCAAAAAATGAAAAAAGAAAAGAAAATAAAACAGATGTGAAGAATATGTAAGCTTAAGATCATGTTAGCCTGCCGATCCTTGGTTTTTAATGTCGAGATTTTGGTTGTCAGTTAGACCAATTGTTGACTATTGCTAGTTTAAGATTTTGATTTCCTAGATGAGTTAGCCATGAATTGGATGAGTCTCTGATTTCAGGAGCTAACCGGGAGGAATATATCTTGACACTTAGCCACTGAACCTTGATTTTGGTGTAAGCACAGCTTGACAATAGAGGACGTGAGAGCTGGCCATTGTTGAGTTTAGTTGTTCTCATGCTTGAGGACAAGTATGATTTAGGTGTGGGGGGAATTGATAGGGTGTTAATTGTTAGTAATTTTATTGTTAATTTCCCTCTTTGTCCTTGCCAAATATTGTTTTAATTATTAACATATACTTATATTTGGTATTTGGCCCTAATTACAGGAAGTGGATCAAACAAGTGCTAAAAAGGAGACTTTCTTGAGGAAAATACTCCACACGTGGGAAGCTTCCAAAATACCTACAAGTCGGGCTCCACATTGGGCTACAACGGATTCCTTCTCTTTTTGCTGACTAGAGTTTTACTAGAAATAGGTAGTTTACTAGTACTAGAATTCCGAAACACAAGGAAACAATCATGGGGTAGTTTTTACTTTTATTCTCTTTTTGATTGTTTAGAGGGAATAGAGCTTGAGACTGACTAGTCTTAGTTCCTTTTTCAGTTGGCATTAATCTCGACTGGAGCATAATTTTTATGCTCTTTGACTATTCGAAAAAGATGTTTTTGAATTCGATTGAATTGCGTGGGAATTTTCTCATGAGGCGCGGCTAAGCTTTTCATCTAGTCAAGGATCAACTCGATGGCACAGTCCCGAATATCTGTGAGATCTAATTAGTTTTCATGTGTTCCTTAATTTGTTAATATTTGCACGTTGTCTACTTGAATTTTCATGGGATTATTTTGTTAATTGGATGTCAAAAGCCCGATGTTCAATGTGACTTATTAATCTCCTACCAAATTAGTCAATTAAATCCGTAATTGTTTAATCGATTAATATTAGTGGCAACTAGCGTTATTACACACTAGGGGAACATACAATCTGATTTAAATAACCCTCGTAACGTGTTATTGGTTGGGATTAGGTTTTTCTAGTTCTTAATGCAATTGAAAAAGTAATTCCTACGGTCGTACCAAGGAGTATTTTTTAGTTTAGGGGTAATCAATGATCGTACCTTGGTTGTCAATAAATTAAGAAAAAATTGGTCATTAGAGCTCGTCGGCGACTATAACTAGCCTATTAATAAATTAAGTGAACCTCCTTTGCATCAACGATCAGATGAATGGACTGTGTTTGAGTAGTTGTATCCTTGACTAGAATTTATCTATTCTTGATTTAATTCCTGTCTACATTCGTGCTAGTTAATTATTCATTTTAGTTGAATTGCTTAATTATTTTTAGCTTGATTCCGATAAAATCTCCTTTTTACCAATTGGAATATTAGAGAGACAAATATCCCCAATCCCTGAGGAGACGACCCTACTTGCCCCTATCTACTAGTTAGTAATTTTTGTCAACTAATTAATTCTGGTATATCAGATAAAGCAAACTCTTCGGGAACAGGGTGAATCAAGTAACCCATTGTATACCTAGAGTCCCTGCTCCAGTACCTAGGATTGATTATTGACTGCTTTTAGTGGTAGTTAGGTTTTATTTTTATTATTACACAGACTCGACACCTGTCAGGTTCTAGACAACTGCTTATGCCGTAGAGTCAAGGCTATCACCCTTTGATGTCGAGTACCACATGTGACTCCTTCCCACTGGCAATGGTGTTGCGAATGGTTCCAGGAGTTCAGCACTCCAGATGGGTCATCATATAACTGCTTCTTGAATTCAAGCAGAGCAAGGCGATCGGTCTCATTTTGAAAATGTTTTGCAGCTGAAACATGGCTTACTGAAAAGTTAATGGCAACTGAGAGTAAGAGAAAAATGCTCGCTAATGTTGATGAGTGAAATCCCCACATGGTATTTGGAATTTCGATGGGCTGTGAGGGCAAAGATGGATTAATTTGCAACAAATTGATGATTGAATGATCAAAGTTTCTGCGGAATGGGAACAATAATGTTTGAGCTGTTATGGAATCTTGTGTATAGCCCACACAATTGGAACTAATTTTCTTGGTATATTCTGCGGAAAATGAGCTAAACCTCGTTGTCAGAACTTAATATAGAAATGGTCAGTAAGCTTCATCTAGTTTGATACTGCTACCGTGAAAGCTGGGATTAAAAAGTGTCTGCTCAATAATGAAGAATATATACGATCCATGACAATGAACTTATAAACGAGTCCAGAGATGAAATAGGTTTATGAATATCTATTGTGATCTTCTGCATCATGGGAAGGCACAATTAGTAGTTAAATTCCTAATGTTTTGCATTATGGACTAATTAATTTTCACCTCCACTTCAATAACCAAAAAATTATAATCAAATTAGAAGTTGTCTTCAGCCAATCTATCATTGATATTTTATTGAGCCAAAGTAAGTGTATCTCTGTAAAATTTTATCGAAGTGGATAGTTGCGATTTATCAAAAAAAAGGGGTATTTCGCGAATTATACGCTTTCCAATGGGTTAATCTGAAATGCCCCACATCGTCTAGTCCCAAATCAGTTTGAGAGGTGTGCGTGTGTTTGGATTTAAGGTCCGTGAGTTTACCTAGAAGTCAGTAATTGCCTTTTGGGTAAACTGGTGGAATCACCTTAGATTCGGGTGTGTGTGTGTGTTTCTTACAGCTGTTGAAAGACAAGAAAAACAGGCGAGGAGTGTAGTGTGTGATGGGTTCTTAGTTAAGGGCCTTAAGCCTCCCTCTTAGTTAAGGCCCTTAAGCCTTCCTCGTTCCCTTTCCCCACAAAATCTTGTCCCACATCGGTTTGAGAGGTGTGCGTGTGTTTGGATTTAAGGTCCGTGAGTTTACCCAGAAGTCAGCAATTGCCTTTTGGGTAAACTGGTAGAATCACCTTAGATTCGGGTGTGTGTGTGTTTCTTACAGCTGTTGAAAGCTGTTGAAAGATAAGAAAAACAGGCGAGGAATGTAGTGTGTGGTGGGTTCTTAATTAAGGCCCTTAAGCCTCCCTCGTTCCCTTTCCCCACAAAATCTTGTCCCACATCGGTTTGAGAGGTGGGCATGTGTTTGGATTTAAGGTCCGTGAGTTTACCCAAAAGTCAGCAATTGCCTTTTGGGTAAACTGGTGGAATCACCTTAGATTCGGGTGTGTGTGTGTTTCTTACAGCTGTTGAAAGACAAGAAAAACAGGCGATGAGTGTAGTGTGCGGTGGGTTCTTAGTTAAGGCCCTTAAGCCTCCCTCTTAGTTAAGGCCCTTAAGCCTCCCTCGTTCCCTTTCCCCACAAAATCTTGTCCCACATTGGTTTGAGAGGTATGCGTGTGTTTGGATTTAAGGTCAGTGAGTTTACCTAGAAGTCAGCAATTGCCTTTTGGGTAAACTGGTGGAATCACCTTAGATTCGGGTGTGTGTGTGTTTCTTACAACTGTTGAAAGACAAGAAAAATAGGTGAGGAGTGTAGTGTGTGGTGGGTTCTTAGTTAAGGCCCTTAAGCCTCCCTCGTTCCCTTTCCCCACAAAATCTTGTCCCACATCGGTTTGAGAGGTATGCGTGTGTTTGGATTTAAGGTCCTTGAGTTTACCCAGAAGTCAGCAATTGCCTTTTGGGTAAACTGGTGGAATCACTTTAGATTCGGGTGTGTGTGTTTCTTACAACTGTTGAAAGGTTTAAAGGTCTTCTTACCAAGTCAAAAAAGATGTACTATGCAATATCTTAAATCTTAATGACTATGGGCCATTGTTTAGACCTACTTGTACAAGAAGTGAACTCCGTAGTTGATAGTTGATGTTTTAATGTTGATGTCTTAGATCTTAATGACTATGGGCCTGCTTGTACAAGAAGTAAACTCCATAGTCATCTTGTTGTCTTAGATCTTAAAGACTATGGCATTTTAAACTTTATTACTACTATAGAATAGTGTTTTTTCGACGAGTTTTTTGACATCCAACTTGCAGAGATGAGAAATTGCTACCATTAAGCTTTAAGGGTACTAAGGATTTCAAATGACAGCCACGAAACTGATCCAACGATGGTGGAATTTTCAAACCTAGATTACCCATGAAATTCGTTTGTTGAAAAAAAAAAAATTACCCATGAAATTGGTTAAATAAAAAAAATTAATCGAGGAATTCAAAAGTCAAATGTAGTTAGGAAAAATTGTTTTTTTTTTTTCATATCACACCCTTTTTTCATCAATTTTGACATTGACTGCAACATTAGTTGTACCGTCGTTGTTGTTTTGGTTGAGAATAATTCTTTTAGTTGGGATTTTTTTTTTGATATAGGGGTTTGATTTCCTTTGGATACATATTTGTAGCGGATGATTATGTGGATATTGGTCTTCAATGATGGAGATACAAAGACATGCATACTATTGATTCCGGTGTTAGACTTGGCCTAAACTATTGATTGTATGGTGCAGCGATGGTGGTACCTTTTGGTTGGCAGTAGAAAACGAAATGAAAAAATTGTAAGAACAAAGGAAGAAAAAGAAAATACTTTTAATTTTTAAGAGCTTTTAAGGGTTTTTGAATTGACATTTATGTACCAATACATCTGGTTAATTTTAGTTAAAATGATAAGTTAACGGAATATGGGAATTATCTATTAATTTTGAGCATTCCATCAAGAATTGTATTTAAGCGGGACGAAATTTACAGTTTAAAGAGTAAAATGTAGTTTAAGGATGAAAATGGTAGTCGGAGCAAAGAGTGCAAAGTGCAATTAACACAAATAAAAGCTAAAATAATGGTGTTATTTTAAACAAGTTGAAAATGAGATTGTTTAATGAACAAATCATTAATGGTATATAGACAAGCAGGTTTTTAGACGCTTGCAAAGTTTGATATTTAAATTCAAACTGAAATAGCGTGGCATGCATCTAAACTCATAAATATATTCATTAATGGTGCAAAAAAGATTAAGCCTTAATGATATTATCAAAGCAACAAAGTGTACCTTCATATAATTCGGTATTTCACTTTGCTTCATGAACTAATTTTGTAAAAACATTCCCTGAAAAAACAATCTAAGTTTTGTCAAAATATTACACTTTGCCCCCTATACACTTTTTTGCTTTCCTTTTTCCCTGCTAATGGAGAGTCTGTTATTACTACAATTGTACAATGTTCCCAATTGATACTTTGCCCCATTTGTGCTTCTCACGAATTTTGACCCTAAGTTGGGCTGCTAGAGCCAGAGGAAGCGACTTGCACATAGCTAAATTGTTCACTCCTTTTCCCTTCTGATTTTTTTTTTCTTGGCTGTTCCTCCAATTATTTAACATTTTATCTTTTTTTTTTTTAAAAAAAAAATTTCTCCTTCCTCTTCATTTACTTCTTTAACTTTTCTTTCAGCCTGATATTCCCTAGGTTACTTAATAGGCCCTACTAACATTTTACGTTCAAAATCA
This sequence comes from Coffea eugenioides, assembly GCF_003713205.1. Classification (NCBI taxonomy): domain Eukaryota; kingdom Viridiplantae; phylum Streptophyta; class Magnoliopsida; order Gentianales; family Rubiaceae; genus Coffea; species Coffea eugenioides. The sequence continues at coordinate 20,878,061 of NC_040037.1, forward strand.
TCAAGATATGACATAAAAGTATGAGCCCCACCATGGCTAAATCCTTAGCTTTAAGAGACAAGGTGACTTAATTGAGCAATATATGGACATGGTAATAAGGGAACATATGTATTTATTGTACAATTGATCCTCACATTTTATCCCCTTATGTTGTTCTCATGTAAATCAAATCAATCATGGGAGCAAGAGTATGCATTGTAAGTATAATGTATTGTATTTTATGCAAGCACTGGATCCAAGCATAATATGGAAGCATTAAAATGTTCAAGCAGAATAGAGCCAATTGACTGCCTCCAAGAACATCTAATTCTTATAAAGAAAGACTATAGGAATATGTTTGAATCATCCATTTATTTATTTTTCAAATAAAAAGCCAAAGGTGTCTTCTTCATTAGCTCACCCCATTAACAACTTCAGCTTGGAGATTCAGACCTGTAAGCAGCTGCAAGTTAAGAATTCATACATTAGTATGAGAAGCCATCTTTTTACATTCTAGTGAGCACGACTTCTCTTTTTTTGGACTGGAATAGATTTTGACTGGTAGGACGAGTTAGCTTGCAAGCCTATGCCTAGAATAAAATTCTTTACCTAATGTAGAAAAAATGTACTTCAACTTGTAGATATTAAATTCTCGAGTATACCTTAGATATTAAGCTTCAACATTTTCTTGATGTACCCTGACACCAAGGAAAACATCTTTAATGAGATGTAATTTTCTGACAACTTCATTCATATGCATCCTATCATTTGGTAATCTTGCAGAGCACTTGAGTCCAATTTTCAGCAGGGAAATAATGCAATCAATCTCTCTTCCACCATTAATAGTTTTCTCTCCATGAGTAATTCGACTGTTTTCATCTCTTCCTTCAGAAAGAAGCAACGGGTCCACGATCTCAGGAACTCGTTCATGCAAAGCCCCATTAACGTAGTTATGCAGATCAAGGTCACCCACAAATATATCATCTGTTGGCCTCCTTCCTGTAATCATTTCTAGCAAAAGAATGCCGTAGCTGTAGACATCCCCTTGAGTTGATGCTGCATGACCCATTCCATACTCTGAGATTTTGTTTCTAGACATATTATTATTGGGTAGTAAAACAAAAACTATATAAAAAAATATAAGTGATTAAAATTAATCAAATGTTAGATTGGGGCATAATGGACCTTCTTTTAGAACAAATTAGCTACTATGCATCGGTGATTAGAGATCTCATGTAAATGTGAAAAAAAAAATTTAAAGAATTAAATGTCCCAAAAGTTCTATATTTCTGTGCACAATTAAGTGACATCTTGACCATAAAAAGGTTGTAAATTATAATAATTACCTGGAGCTGCATAACCGATTGATCCTTTTATGGCAATAGTACTGCTGGTTCTTTGCTCGGAAGAAGTGTTGACGGGTTTTGGGAGAAGCCTTGCCAATCCAAAATCACCCACATGAGCAACAAGATCATTGTCAAGAAGAATGTTACTTGGTTTTAGATCACAGTGAACAATCTCAGCTTCGCAGTGGTCGTGAAGATATTGCAATGCTGAAGCCACATCAATTGCAATATTTAGCTTCTGAAGAAGATTAAGACTTCTTGAGCTTGTTGCCTGATCAGTTGTCTCTGAAGGATGCAGCCACAGGTCCAGATTTCCATTTTCCATGAACTCATAGATTAGAGCTTTGCATTCATCACCCTTGGAATCAATACTGGAGCAATAACTCACGATAGAAACGAGGTTTCTATGGCGAATATTTCTCAATGCTTTGCACTCGGCCTTAAAACTTTTGGAAGCCCCATTCTTTTGAAGATCAAGAACTTTGACTGCTACAAGCTTGTTGCCATGTTTTTCTAGCCTTCCTTTGTAGACAGCTCCAAAATTTCCTGAACCAATTAAGTTTTCTGGAGAAAATCCAGAAGTTGCATGAACAAGTTCATGGTAAGAAAGCCGTAAGAGCTCATCGATTCTTGGGGGCATGCTAGAGAATCCTGCCACCATTCTTCTTTCTCCTTTATGATATACCAAGAAATATAACAACAATGCACCGAGAACCAGAAGCGTTGCTGGTAAAACAATGGACAGCAATATGATAACCTTCAGCTTTCCTCTGTTTTTCCCCTTAATCACTGGGCAAGGTGGGAACTCCAATTCTGGAATGCCTCCACAGAGTTTGTTGTTGCCAGTCAATGATATTTGACTTGCATTCCTGAAAACCCCTGTGTTTGGTATCTCACCCTCAATGTCATTGTAGGAAAGATTTAAGTAGCTCAAAAACTGAAGCTTCTCAAGTTCTCTGGGTATTGGACCAGTCAAGTTATTACTTGAAAGGTCTAATTGCTGGATGCTCTTCAAAGAAGCCAAATTTGGTGGAATTGTTCCTTGGAAAAAATTGGCTTGCATAAAAAGATTCGCCAGATCTGAACAATCAGCAAGTGATATGGGTATGTCTCCAACAAGTTGGTTGTGGGAAACATTGAAATCCACCAAATGTATAAGCTTTCCAACTTCAGGAGGCAGAGAACCACTAAACGAATTTTCACCTATTTTGATGTACATCAGTGATGAGTGCGTCTGCAGAAAATGTGGTGATATAATTCCAGTAAAGTTGTTTTGAGATATATTCAGATATTGCAAATTTTGACAGTTCATAAGAACATTGTCAAATATATTATCCCCTTCAAACTGGTTAAATGATAATTCCAGGTAGTATAGAGCTGTGGCGTTACATAGGGTAGAGACTATTTGTCCTGACAACTCATTATAGTGCAGAGCCAGAAGTTGCAAATTTTGTAATTTGCCAAAATCTCTTGGAATGAGCCCAGAAAGTGAGTTTTCTTCAAGGGCAAGGATATATAAATTGACAAGATGTCCAAACCCTTCTGGAATAGTTCCTGAAAGTTGATTTCCTCCCAAGTAAAATGCAGTGAGTTGATTTGAGAGATTGGCCATGACTCTAGGTATATTGCCTCCAAAATTATTGTAACTCAAGGAAAGAATTCTTAGATTGCTGCAGTTGGTCACTGATGCAATAAAGTCCAAGTCTCCGGTAGAATTATTCCCAAAGAAATTAACAGCAAGATTTAATAATTGAAGATTTGTCAGATCTCCTAAATTAGCTGGAACTTGCCCTGCAACTTTATTCTGGGAAAGATCAAGTATCTCAAGCCCAGAAGCATTGGTGATTGAATTGGGAAAGTTTCCAGAGAAATTGTTTTCCGCAACAGCTAATAGTTTCAGATTTGGTAGGGTGAGACCCATGTTAATTGGGAGATTGCCATGAAAGTAATTGTCGGTTACTGAAATGGAAGTAATGGCTGAACTATTAAAGATAGAGGCAGGGATAATACCTGCTAGTTTATTTGCTGCAAGAAATAATTGCACCAACCTTTTCAAGAGCCCCATCTCTAGAGGCAAACTTCCCTCCAGATTGTTGAAGTCAAGGCCGAGTGCGTTCAATGATGATGATAAGTTCCCAATGGAAGAGGGAATCTCTCCCGTCAAATTGTTTTTGGTGAAATATATTCCTTTAAGCTTCTTCAAATTGCTTAGCTGATCAATTGGAATCTTCCCTTCTAGCTTATTACTGCTTAGGTCAATAGCTATCATCTCTGCACAGTAGCTCAGATTTTCTGGGATTTTTCCACCGAGTGCATTACTTGACAAGTTCAAAACTCTTAGCCTGAGGAGGCGACTGAATTCTTGGGGAATCCCACCATGGAATTGATTCTCCCCAAGTTGGATGAACCTCATGAAGCTTAGATTTCCGACCTGAGGAGATATAGTTCCAGACAACTGCTTACTCCTCAGAGTCAAGGCAATGACCCTTTGATGTCGGGCACTGCATGCGACTCCTTCCCACTGGCAATGGTGCTGTGAGTGGTTCCAGGATTTCAGTACTCCAAACGGGTCATCATGTATCTGATTCTTGAACTCAAGCAGGGCATGGCAATCTGTCTCATTTTGGAAATGTTTAGTAGCTGAAACATGGCTTACTGGAAAGTTCATGGCAACTGAGAGGAGGAGAAAAATGTTTGCTAATGTCGATGAGCGAAATCCCCACATGGTATTTGGAATTTCGATGAGCTGTGAAGGCAAAGATGGATTAATTTGCAACAAATTGATGATTGAATGATAAAAGTTTCTGTGGAATGGGAAGAATGTTTTGAGCTGTTGCAGAATCTTGTATATAGCCCACACATTTGGAACTAATGGGATTTAATTTTCTTGGTGTATTCTTGGGGCTAAACCTCGTTGTCAGAACTCAATACAGAAATGTTCAGTAAGATTCCACCAACTTGCAATTTACGCATATCTAATACTTTTCAAACCGTGAAAGCTGGGATTAATGTGATTATCGTGCTGTTTAATGTGATCATCTACCAGAGATTATGTGATTATCCTCCTGTTTAACGTGATCATCTACCAGAGATTATGATTAACAGGAAGCCTTCATTTGTGTGGAGTACTTGATCTTCCCAATTAACACAAATCACAAGCATCTTGATATGCTAGAATCTGTCGGTTGGCTTAGGTGAGTTCTGTTTAATCTGTTCCCTATTTTTCCCTATTTTTATGTTGTTTTAATGCCATTTTCTGAAAATTTTTTAATTTTTTTTTTTAAAAAAGAAGGGTTTGTTTTTTGATGTTATAATTTTTAGTTTTTTTTTATGTTGACTTAATGTAATATGTGCATATCTGGTGTCTGCTACATTTAGAAAAAAAAAATTAAAGTAATGTTCCAATGTTTTATATAAATATACACTTTAGTCCATATGATTTTTGTATTTATCCACATAATTCCCCTATGCTTTTATACAAGGTAGTTAAACCAGCGATTAATTTAACATATAATGAGAGCACTATTGATTTTTCAATTAATGACATTACATAGGTTATTTTCGGTCACATTTCTACTTTACATAAAATTATAGAGGTGAAATGGATATTTTGAAACATTAGGGGGTCATGTGGCAATATACAGCCACGGATTTAAGGGGGGCTGGTGGGGGCTTAAGCCCCCCCCAAGCCGCCGGAAAAACCCCTACATCTAGTCTATCTAGTCTACCTTCCATGCAATGCTGCTCTGCCAATTACACTGATGGCACGGGAGTACGAGGTTTTCACGGTTGTTCCTGTCAAGGAAACATCAAATGGTTCTCGATTCGCTCCTATAGGCCTCATCAGGATGTTCAATTCAGGTGGAGCGGTCAAAGAAGTGGGTTATGGAAAGAACATATGCGTCAAAGCACGGGGATGTGGTACTTTTGGAGCCTATTCATCAGTCAGACCCAAAAGAATCACAGATGACACAGAGGAAGTCCAGTTTCATTTTGAAGAAGCCTCTGGATTGGTAACCCTCGATCTCCCAGTCCCAGTCCCAGTCCCAGAGAGAGCGCTGTACCTCTGGACCATCAACATTGAACTCTAAACAATTAGTTACAGCATTGAAGGCCGCCGGGCCCCATTAATTTAGAATGGAGCCCCAGGCCAGCTTTGCTCTCTGTAAACCTCCTTCAAAAATCAGCGGATGGTTTTGGATTGGATAGGCTCTATATGTTGCGCAAACCCGTCAGAAGAATCTTTTGCTGCACACTCCTAGATTTTTAACCATTTCGCCTTATGAACGAGACAAAAAAGATATCCTTCTCTGTTACGATCTTCTAACGCAAAAACTTATGTCCCGGGGCACGACCCGGATCTTAGCAGAAGCAGCAGGAATCAATTTGGGCATGATGGGACTTAGCTTCGTAGCAACTTTTGACTTTGCTTCTTGTAGCTTTTCCATTGGGTTTGTGCAATATACATATTATTATTGATCCACCAGCTTCACTTGCAGGCCCAAATATTTTCTAGTTGAATTCTTGGACTTGATGGTAACGTGCTAAAAATAAAATCTGAAGGAACAAATGAACAAGCAATTGTTTGTGGCGACGGTTGAATGAGTAGTACTTTTCTTGATCCATTGTAATACAACACGCAAGTTGAATGACTGTCTGGTTGTATACATCGAGAAGGATATTTTTGCAACAATTGAAAATGAGCAAATATTGCAGCGTTTTCAACGGATGAAGACTCGCAGAATGCAATTGCCTCCTCTTCGTTATTCGAGTGCAACAACTACCAATACTTCAAGTGTTAATCAATAACAAATTTTTGGGTATGTATAATTATATGTTTTTATTATTTTTATAATTATTGATTCTAAATTTTACTTATTAAATATATTTATTTCGTCACAAAAAAATTTTTTTAATACACTTCAGCCCCCCCAAAAATAAATTTCTGGCTCCGTCCCTGGCAATATATGAAATCAGTGGATCTTTATAAAGCTTTTGGGATAAAACTTTGCTAGAACTTTCATATTAATCTATCATTCCAATTTTGTTCGTAGCATCAGTTGGGAGATTTTGATTCTTCAAGTTAGTTTTTTGGATTGTTTTCACGCATGATTTTCAATAATTTGCACAAATTCTACAACTGCACATCAATTCCTTTACAGGCTCTCCCCTTGCATTGGTGGCTAATGCGTTTAACCATATCATTAACCAACTTTCCACCAATCCCTGTCACAAGTTAAACAACCTGGGCATCATCACGCCTTGTGAGAACCCCACCTCTCTCTTTCCGGGGGGGCGACTCTCTTTTTTTTCTTACATGTTCTTACAGAAAGTAAGAGTTACGCAAATAAACCTAATCCCGTGAGAAACCTCAAAAGCCGGCAACTCTTGAGGTCCTCACAGGGACTTATCTACCCAACCCATACCCCCTCCTGGGCAACTCTCCAGTCAACTAGTTGTTATTCTTATAGTCGAGATTGTCATCTTGAGAAGTACAAGGCGTGATGAGGGGAGGTTGACTGGAGAAAGGCACTGGTTTTTTGTTGAAATAAATTACACTCTTGACAATACTTTGGGATGACAATATTTTGTCCATTTTGCTTTGTTTTGGTCTTTGCCTTCACTTTCCACTTTAGTCTGCAATCAAGACAGTTAAGAATCTCATTTGATGGGTATGGAAGAAGCAACAAAAAAATTTCTCTTCTTGCAATTTTCAGCAAAATGAGATTCAAAGTTTTGCTAAACCCTCATTTGGGTCGTCAATATTGACCAATCCGAATACTCACAATTTCTATGTTGGTGGCCACAATTTATTATTCTTTCAGGTCTATGGCTGTCCGTCTACTAAAAGACTTTCGTCTACGATAAGTGGGAAGGACCAAATTATTGATAGTAACTTGCTTTTAAGTCTCTATCCACTTAACTCAAAAACTTGTTAGGAAATTATCAAAAAAATAAATAAAACTTGTTAGGAAGGATCAAATAGTTGCTGATGACTTACTTTTTAATTCTATAATTTTAACTTTTTAAACTTGTATTTTAGTACATTGCATGTCTTTTCTGCAAGGATTAGAAGACTTGAGTCTGTTGGAGAAAATACCACGAAGATGAACAAAGAAAGAAAGGTGACAGGTGCCGAACCTGTGCAATAATAATAAATAAAACCTAACTACTATCAAAAGTAGTCAATAATCAATTCGAGGTACTGGAATAGGGACTCTAGGTGTGTAATGGGTTACTTGATTCACCCTGTTCCCGAAGAGTTTGCTTAATTCTAGTCAAGGGGGCAACGACGAATTGGTTCGGCAATTACTGTGAGATCTAAACCGCTTTTAATTATTTCTTTCATTTATTGATATTTATATATTTTCTGCTTTTAATTGTTATAGCTCGTGTGTATGATTGATTAGTGCGCAATAATTAATTATTCATATAGGCTATTTTGCTAATTAGGGTAATTAAATCCGTAATTATTCGAATATCCCTATCTCAGTAGCAGCTGGCGTAATTGGGTTTATGTCAGGGAAACGTATGATCAAATTTAAACAAACTCTCATAGCGTGTTTGTTAGTTAGGATTGGGCCTTTATAATTATTAATGCAATCTAGAAATTAAAACCTACGGTCGTACCTAGGGTTGTTTTTGGGTTAGAGAAATAGTTAATGGTCGTACCTTAACTATCGAGAAATTAAGGAAGGGTTGGTTGTTTATTGCGTGCATGACAACTATAACCAATCTATTAATAATTGTTGGAATTATTTGGGAATCAATGATCAGTGCTTGAACCATTTCTGAAGTGTACCCTTGGCTAGAGCTCTCCTAATTATTTCTTTTAATTAATTATTTTCTGCAGTTAAATTATTTAGTTAGCTTTTAATTCTAAAACCCCCTATTTGTTTTTATTCGAAAGGAAATAAATTTCTCCCCAGTCCCTGAGGAGACGACCCTACTTGCCACCGTCTGCTAGTTAGTGAATTTAGTTAGATAATTAATTTGGATATATCGGATCAAGTAAACTCTTCGGGAACAGGGTGAATCAAGTAATCCGTTGCACGTCTAGAGTCCCTGTTCCAGTACCTAAATTGATTATTGGCTACTTTTGGTGGTAATTAGGTTTTATCTATTTATTTATTATTATTGCACAAATTCGGCACCTGTCAACTAGATTCCGAATAATAGAATGAGTTAGCTTATAAGACGATATCAAGAATAAAATTGCTCATCTAAAATAGAAGAAATGAACTTCAACTTGTGAACCGTATTAAATTCTTGTATGTACCTGTGGCTATTAAGGTTCAAGATTTTTTTGATATGCCCTGACACCAAGAAAAACATCCTTAATATGATGCAATTTTCCGACAACTTCATTCATGTGCATACGATCATTTGGTGATTTCTCTGAGCATTTGAGCCCGATTTTCAACAGGGAAATAGCACACTCGATCTCTCTTCCACCCTCAGTTTATCCCCTCCAGGAGTCATTCTTTCGTTTTCATCTCTTGCTTTAGAAAGAAGCAAGGGGTCCACGATCTCATAAACTTGTCCAGGCAAGGCTCTATTAACATAATTGTGCAGATCAACCTCATCCATGAACATATAATCTGTTGGCCTCTTCCTTGTGACCATCTCTAGCAAAAGAATTCCATAGCTGTAGACATCCCCCAGAGTTGATGCCGCAACACCCATTCCGTACTCTGTATTTTTGTTTTTAGATATATTATTGTTACATTGTGCAAGAAAAACTAAAGAAAATAGGGAAAATTATCTAAGGGACTGAAACTGAATCAATTATTTACGGCTACTTCCATATGAATATATTTGTTAACCTATACTCTGTGAGTTTGATTATTCATGCAATTATCAAATGATATGATAAATCAACAGTTGAAAATGATAAATGACAAATGAACAATATATATATATATATATATATGTATGTATATATACATATTTAAAAAAATGAATGGAGAGAAAGTGTGACATGACAAAATTGAGAAGGAAAAAAATTAAATAAAGAGAATCAGCTATTGTATCTCCCAAAGTCCTTTACTCCGCTTCACAATGAAATAAAGAATGAGTTAAAGAGCCAAATAATAGTACTATGTTTTTTTTTTATGTCTAAACCTTAATAGTTTGTGTACAATTTAAGTGACCATAAGAATTTGTATTTACCTGGGGCTGTGAAACCGATTGTTCCTTTAATAGCAATAGTACTGCTGGTTCCCTGCTCGGAAGATATGTTGATGGGTTTTGGGAGAAGCCTTGCCAATCCAAAATCACCCACATGTGCAACAAGATCATTGTCAAGAAGAATGTTACTAGGTTTTACATCACAATGAACAATCTCTGCTTCGCAGTGGTTGTGAAGATACTGCAATGCTGAAGCCACATCAATTGCAATATTTAGCATCTGAAGAAGATTAAGGCTTCTTGAGCTTGTTGCCTGATCAGTTGTCTCTGAAGGATGCAACCACAAGTCCAGATTCCCATTTTCCATAAACTCATAGACTAGAGCTTTGAATTCATCACCCTTGGAATCAATACTGGAGCAATAACTCATGATAGAGATGACGTTTCTATGGCGAATATTTCTCAATGTTTTGCACTCGGCTTTAATACTTTTGGAAGCCCCATTCTTTTGAAGATCAAGAACTTTGACCGCTACAAGCTTATTGCCATGTTTTTCTAGCCTTCCTTTATAGACAGTTCCAAAGTTACCTGAGCCAATTAAGTTTTCTGGAGAAAATCCTGAAGTTACACGATGAAGTTCATGGTAAGAAATTTGTAAATGCTTATCGACTCTTGTGGACATGATAGAGACCCAGGCTGCCACTCTTCTTTCTCTGTTTTGATATGCCAAGAAATATAACCACAATATACCAAGAACCAGAGTTGCAGGTAAAACAATGGACAGCAATATGATAACCTTAAACTTTCCTCTGTTTTTCCCCTTAATCACTGGGCAAGGTGGGAACTCCAATTCTGGAATGCCTCCACAGAGTTTGTTGTTGCCAATCAATGATATTTGACTCGCATTGCTGAAAACTCCTGTGTTTGGTATCTCGCCCTCAATGTCGTTAGAGGAAAGGTTTAAGTATCTCAAAAATTGGAGCTTCTCAAGTTCTTTTGGTATTGGACCAGTCAACTTATTACTTGCAAGGTCTAATTTCTGGATGCACTTCAAAGAACTGAAGAAGCCAAATTTGGTGGAATTGTACCTTGGAAAAAATTGGCTTGCATAGAAAGATTCTCCAGATTTGAACAATCAGCAAGTGATAACGGTATATCTCCAACAAGGTGGTTGTGGGAAACATTGAAATCCACCAAATGTATAAGCTTTCCAATTTCAGGCGGCAGAGAACCGCTAAACGAATTTTCACCTAATATCATATACATCAGCGATGATTGTGTCTGCAAAAAATGTGGTGATATAATTCCAGTGCAGTTGTTTTGAGATATATCCAGATATTGCAAATTTTGATAGTTCACAAGAACATTGTCAAATACATTGCCCCCTTCAAAATGGTTGGTTGATAGATCCAGATGGTACAGGGTGGTGCTGTTACTTAAAGTAGAGACTATCTGTCCTGAAAATTCATTATGATCCAGCCGCAGACGACGTAAAATTTTTAATTTACCAAGAAAGAGAGTTTTCTTCAAGGCTAAGAATATATAGGTTGACAAAATTTCCAAATCCTTCTGGAATGGTTCCCGACAGTTGGTTTGCTCCCAAGTACATTTCAACCAGTTGATTTGAGAGATTGGCCATGACCTTAGGTATATTACCACCAAATTCATTGCCACTCAAGGAAAGGGATCTTAGATTACTGCAGTTGATCAATGATGCAACAAAATCTAAATCTCCGGTAGATTTACTGCCGAAGAGATTATCATAAAGATCAAATACTATAAGATTTGTGAGATCTCCTAAATTAGCTGGAATTTGGCCTTCAAACTTATTTCTGGAAAGATCAAGTACCTCAAGCCCAGAAGCATTGGTGATTGAAGTTGGAAAGTTTCCATAAAATTTGTTTGCCCCGAGATATAATCCTTCCAAATTTGGAAGGGTGAGACCTATGTTGGTTGGGAGATTGCCATGAAAGGAATTGGTGGGTACTGAAATGGCAATAATGGCTGAACAATTAAAGATAGAGGCAGGGATTATACCAGATAGTTTATTTCCTCCAGCTGCTAATATAGCAAAGTTTTTTAAGAGCCCCATCTCGCTGGGCAAATTTCCCTCCAGATTGATGAAGTCTAGAGCAAGTGTGGTCAGTGATGATAAGTTCCCGATGGAGGAGGGAATCTCACCTGTCAAATTGTTCGTATCAAGATGAAAATTTTCAAGCTTCTTCAAATTGCTCAGCTGAACAATTGGAATTTTGCCTTCGAGCTTGTTCCTGTTTAGGATAATAGTTATCATCTGTGAGCAGTAGCTCAGGTTTGCTGGGATTTTTCCACCGAGTGCGTTGCTTGACAGGTTCAAAACTCTTAGCCTAAAGAGTCGATCGAATTCTTGGGGAATCTCACCATGGAATTGATTCTCCCCAAGCTGGATGAACCGCATGAAGCTTAGATTTCCGACGTGAGGAGATATAGTTCCAGATAACTGCCTATCCATCAGAGTCAAGGCTACGACCCTTTGATGTCGAGTACTACATGTGACTCCTTCCCACTGGCAATGGTATTGTGAGTGGTTCCAGGAATTCAGCACTCCAAACGGGTCGTCATATATCTGATGCTTGAATTCAAGCAAAGCAAGGCGATCAGTCTCATTTTGAAATTGTTTTGCAGCTGAAAGTGAAACGTGGATTGCTGGAAAGCTCATGACAAATTGGAGCAGTAGAAAAATGTTTGCTAATGTTGATGTCCAAAATGCCCACATGGTATTTGAAATTGAAAATTTCATCAGCTGTGAAGGCAAAGATGGATTAATATGCAACAAACTGATGAATGAATGATAAAAGACTGATTGGGAACACGTTTGAGCTGTTACAGATTCTCGTTGTTCTGTTTTATTGGTACGAATGAACTTCATTTTATTGGTACAACTGAGAGGAAAATTAGGTAAACTTCGTTGTCAAAACTTAATACAGAAATGGTTCCCTCCAGTTTTGCATTTACGCATATCGACTGTGACGTGACCCGAGTCCTGCTGTCCTGGTACTGATACTTTTCAAAGCGTGAAAGAGTACCTAAAAGGAGATCAGAAACAATTAGAAGTTGAATTCCAAATGTTTTGCATCATGGATCATTCATTTGACTAATTAATTTTCACCTAAAAAAAAATATTATTATTATTATTTTTTTGAAAAAATCGTTCAAAACATCCCTTACATTTTACAAAATGACTTTTTGAGTCCCTTACTTTTAAAAGTATATTTTACGTCCCTTACAAATTCACATTGGTTAAATTTGGTCCCTATTTAGGTTTCCGACTAGTTTTTAATACGAATCTACTATGTGCCTTGCTTGTAATCATTTTTGAAGGCCAAAATTGTCAAATCAAAGTTTACATAATCTGATCCATAGTCCCTCACATTTCACAAAATGAATTATTCCGTCCCTCACATTTCACAAAATAAATTTTTTTCATCCCTCATATTTTAAAAATAATTTTTTCATCCCTCATTGATCATGTGTACGAATAACTTTTTTTAAAATTAATATATATCTATTTGATTTCACCTGAATAATATGAATAGCATGTAATATATCTCTATTTTATTTCACCTGAATGTACTGTTCAAGTGAAATTAAAATAGATATATACAGGGGTTTAAAAAAAATTGTTAGTTTTTTTATTCATGTTCATTCCTTTTACTCAAAAATTGAAAACAAAAAAGATATTTAATTATAAACATTATCAAGCATTTATATTGAATTAAATTTGGACAGAAAAAATAAATAAAGGAAAAGTATGACAAAATGAAGTAAGTGATTGACACTTTTAAATTTTAAGATAATCATAAGGTAAGAAATTCAACTATTGGTCTTAAAGGGAGCGAGTAAAAATTTCAGATTTAAATTGTAATTTGTTAGTATGACTATAAAATTCGAATTAACATTGATTAATTAATTAGATGGTCTTATTATACAACTTAATAAATGAATTATTACCAAAATAGAAAAGGTTGCAAATATTAAATAAATTTATATGGTGAAATCAAATATAAATATATATGGGTTTAAAAAAATTATTAGATTTAAACTCATGTATATATCTATTGAATAGCATATGCACAGCTACAATTAGTCTGTTTAAGTGAAATAAAATAGAGATATATTACATACTATTCATATTGTTTAGGTGAAATCAAATAGATATATACATGAATTTAAAAAAAAAAACTACTTGTGCACATGATAAATGAGAGATGAAAAAATTCATTTTGTGAAATGTGAGGGATGAAAAATTTATTTTGTGAATGTGAGGGATGAAACAATTTATTTTGTGAAATGTAGGGGATTATAGATGGATTATGTAAATTTTGATTTGACAATTGTACCTCTAAAAAATAATCACATGCAAGGCACGTGATGAATTCTGACAAAAAATTAGTCGGAAACCTAGGTAGGGACCAAATTTGACCAATATGAATTTGTAAGGAACGTAAAATTACACTTTTAAAAGTGAAAGACGAAAAAAATCATTATACAAAATGTGAGGGACGTTTTGAACGATTTTTCCTTTTTTTTTTTTTTGTAAGTGGAAGGTCTTGAATTCATGACCTCCTACTTATAATCCCTTCCATCTTATCATCCAACACAACTCAATTCTCCCCTCAACTTCATTAACCTAGAACTTACCATCAAAGCAAGAATTATTTTCAGCCAAATTTTCATTGATATTTTATTGAGCCAAAGTAAGACCATGTTTGATAATCCAATTCAACACTTAAATTTAATTAATTCAAATCTTAATATGGTCAAACACGTTTGATAACAAAAAATTGAACATCTGAATTAAATAAATGACACTGAATTTCGTAGGAAAAACTTGCTCTAAAAAATAAGTGGTAAGGTATTCACTTATCATTGAATGTAATATACACTCAAATGTATTTGATTTAATAATTTAATAATTTAATATATTCAAACTTTAGATTTCAAATTTCAAATTTCAGTTTTTAAATTTCAATTTTATCAAACACACCTTAAGTGTACATCTATAAAATGTTATTGAAATGGATTCTTATGATTTACCCAAAAAGAAAGAAAAAGAAAAGGAATTTCGTGAATTATGTTAATCTGAAAAGCCAGTGTAAACTTTAAAGGTTTTCTTACCAAGTCAAGAAAGATCTCTTCTACGACCTCTTAAGGGCCATTTGTTCAGGAGTATTTGCTTGTACAAGTGAACTTCCTAGTCATTCTACTGTTTGATAGTGTATCAGAGATGATCAATAATCTTCCCAATTGGTACACGACTAAAATCGACTTCGACAGAAGATGGATAATAAACATCAATTCTGAGTTTTTTTTTTTTAATAAATAGCATCATCTGAATATACCACACATTTGGTTACAACTTACACTCTGCTAAATCGTATATGAATAGTTGATGTGTGAGTGTACACAATATACAATGTTCCGTCCACTCCATTTGGATTTTTTTTTTTTTTTTTGAAAAACAAGTTTTTCATATACAATGTCACAGTAGTACACAATAAAAAATACCATATCCATACAATATATCAAAAACAACTCCAAATATACAAAAAAATAAAAAATAAAATATACACCATATTTTTTTTTTCCATTTATCACCACCACCCACCACCACTATTCCTACCCACCACCGCCATCATCCCCTCCCTTCTCCTCCCTCTCTTTCTTCCTCCTCCTCCTCTTCTCCTCCCATCTTTTACCTCCCATTCTCTTTTCCCCTTCGCCTGCCCATTCATGTCATGCCCCATCCCTCCCCTTCCCGCCTAAATCTGGCCTCGACCAGAGGTTATGATCTAGCCACAACCAGATCGCAAAATGTCGAAATGTCATGACCAGAGGCCTCGATCTGGTCTTAGCCGAATCTGGGGGGTGGATAGGGAGGGGTGAGGTGTGACGGGGAAAGGGAAGGGAGGAGGGGAAGAAAGAAATGGAAGAGAAAATGGGAGGAGGAAAGAGATAGAGGAGGAGGGGAGAAGGAGGAGAAGGAAGGGGGTGGTGGCGGTGGCAGGTGGTGGTGGTAATTTTTAAAAAATATCACAAAAATTTTTAAATTTTAAAAATACTCCAAAATATATCCCAAAAATAACTCCAAAAACATCACAAAAAATTCTATAGTAAAAAGTTTTTCATATACATTGTTACAGTAAAATATTTTAAAAACACTGCCAAAAATAGCTAATCCAAATGAAATTGTAGTCTTACAAGCTAGACTTTGTTCTCCATTAGTTTGAGATCGAATCCACCAGATAAATCAATGTGAAATGTCATCAATTCATCATTATTAAAAATGACAAAAAGCTTAATTTTCCCTTTCTTAGGATTTTTATTGAGAGTTTTCTATGCACTATAATTTTCTAGTAAGAGTTTTTTTCAAGGGGTGGCAAGTAGAAGAGGGGGACTAGACTCCTCTCCGTTGCATTAAACAGAAATTTTTTCCATTACACTTTAACAAGACTAAAATGCCTGGAGAGCCCCTAAACTATCACCGTTGGTTCCACTTTTGGCTTCTGATCTACTTTTTTATCTCCGACTAACTCTTGAATAATTAAAAGTGTATAATTTAAAAACTTCTTGCCATTTTAGACATAAGTCCAGTCAGAATCGAAGAGCATTTTTGTTCAACTTTGATTAAAAGTATTGCAAACTTAATCAAAAGTATCGAGAATAGGAGTAGAAATCTTGAGAAGAGAAAACCCTTCATTCTCCTTAAACTCTTCACGAGATTTTTTTCACAAAATTCCCAAATTCGTTGATTTCATACTTAAGTGGCCAAAGATTCATCAGATTTTTCATGTCTCTTTCAGGTATGTAATCAATGAATTTGGGAATTTTGTGGAGAAATTTGATGCAAAGTTTAAGGAAAATGAAGGGTTTTCTTTTCTAAATACTTGTACTCCTACTATTGATGCTTTTGATTAAGTCTCGATACTTGATTAAGGTTGGACAAAGATGCCCTTTAGTTCCGATTGGACTTATGTCTAAAATGGTTAGAAATTCTTAAACTATGCACTTTTAATTGTTTAGGGGTCAATCAGAGACAAAAAATAGATCAAGGGATAAAAGTGAAAAACAGTGATATTTTAGAGGCTCC
Organism: Coffea eugenioides; assembly: GCF_003713205.1. NCBI lineage: Eukaryota > Viridiplantae > Streptophyta > Magnoliopsida > Gentianales > Rubiaceae > Coffea > Coffea eugenioides. The sequence goes on from NC_040037.1 coordinate 20,894,645, forward strand.
CCAGGTTTTTTACCCCTCCAATAAAATTAATTTAAAATGTATTTTCAAAAATCAATACTGTTCATAATATATTTCATTACTCGCATTAATTGTACATAAAATTTTTATAAAATTGACCATGTTTTGCCTTTGGATTAATCATTGCAAATTTTGTCACAATAATGACCCATTTTTCACCGTTCAAATATTTTGTGTAAACTAAATGTCAAAATATTCTCAAAAAATGTTATTTTTTAGTTTGTTAATCTAGATATCAAAAGGAAAGTAATGATATAATGATAGGTGTCGAGTCTGTGCAATAATAAATACCTACTCAAATAAAGTATAAATTTTGTATACAGTCGTAAATAGGGTCGTATCTACAGGGACTGGGGAAATTCGTTTCTCCTCAAGTTCAAAATATGGGGGGATTTTTATAAAAGTACGAATAACTAAACAAATCAAATAAAAAGGCCTAACTTATAATTTACTAAAAATAAAACAATAATAAATAAACTCTAGCTAAAAAATAACTTCGGAGATGGTTCACTCAATTGATTATGGGTGCAATAATAATTTCATTCACTCACTGATAAACAAGTTATAATTGCCAAACAAGCAATGACAATCAACTTCTCCTTACTGTATCTGTGATCAAGGTACGATTGTTAATCACTTCCCTAAGCAAGAAACAACTTTAGGTACGACTGTAGAGCTCAATTTTTCAATTGCCTTAAGAATTAGAGAAGCCCTCAACATGAAAGCGACAAACTCCTCGAGACATGCAGCTAAGAGAGATCACAAAAGAATAACCAATTGATCAGTTTGTCTCCTAACCGAGACTAATCATCATGTTACCCATTGTTTTCGCCTTAAGACGTACCAATCAAACGGGACTCGGCCGACTTCCCTTATTTTTTTTGTTTCCTTCTTGATATCTACTACTTAATAATAAAACATTTTCCTAAATAGAAACAAAAGAAACTACAAGAGATAATGTCTCATATTTCCTAATCCAATACTACTACTAATAAAGATAATTAAAATATTCCCAAATCTTCAACCATAAGCTGTCCATGATTGACTCGAACTAGGAAATTTTGGTGCAATAAATTTTCGAGTCTTCTGGACTTGAATGTAGGTCTTGAACGTGCCACTATCAAATTAATTGGAAAATTGCTACTTTTAATCACATTTTTCTCATTTTCCTACAATTAGCACCATTAACCAAATATAAAGAGAATCCATCAATTAAAATAATATTTGGTTAGAATAAAAGGAAAAATAATCATAAATTGAATGACAATTTCACACCCTATCACATAATCACATGATATTATAACATTATCTAAATTTAAACATAAATAAGAGTAAATGACAAAAATGGTCACTAAACTATTTAAATGGCATGAATTGGACATGATTTTATTTTAGTCAAAAAAGTTGCTCAACTCGTTAAAACAAGACTTTTAGATCACTTTTCGCTAAATTAACCAGAACTGCAAGTTTTTAGGGGCAAAAATGTCCAAATAATGCCATCTCACTCTTTTCTCAATCTCCATCATAGCACCACCCTCTACTACCTTCTTGTCACTTTCTCTTCTCTTCCCTCTTCACCACTCGCCGCCAATTTCTTTCCTCTCTTCCCCTGTTCCTCCTTTCTATCCTCTTTCTTCCTAACCACCATCCATTTCTCTTCCACTTCCCTTCCCCCTCCCTCCCTCCCTTCCCATTCCCTCATTTTCCCTCAATAGCCCTTCAAAAAAGAAAAGAAGAAAGAAAGCAATACTTCATCATTTTACTTTTTCCCTACATCAAGATCATCACTGTCATTGTCATCGTCTTCTTCTTTGTCTTCTTGTTTGATACGAGGTTGTGATGATACTTCTCTTCCTCTCTGAGTTATAAATCGGGCATCGAGTTTACGTGTCTTGTAACTTGGCTGGGCAAACCCCTAATGGCATTATTTGAAATGGGCTATCCATGTTCAAATGCACTAGGACTTGCAGCCATGGCATCATTTCTCCCTCTTTGCTTGACTTTGTGATAGATTTGAGCCTTTCTTTTTTCTGTTTTGCTCGTATAGTTTTAGCTTGATAGAATGAAGCAGCTAAGAGATGGGTTTTTGCTATTTCTCTCTGCTTAGCCTATGATTTCTTCATTACCTAGTTCGAGGGTTCCACCGAGTTGATATCTTGAAATTTAATTTGGTTGCAAGGGAAGGAGGGAAGAGGAGGAGGAGTAGGGGAGAGGAGGGGACAATAGGGAAGGAGAGAGAGTGGGTCGTGTAACAATTACAGTGGGTGGGTAGTTGGGTGGTAGAGGAGGAAGAGGAAGAATATGGTATTGTTTGTGATTTCTTTTTGTTAATTGCATATACCTCCTATGAAGTTTGGCCAAAATACGGATAAACCCCTAAAGTTTTTTTAAAAGAAAAATTGTGTCAATCAGAAAAGGACATTTTTACCCTTGAAAACCAATAATAGTAGGTTAAGTTTGCTTTTTTCTGGTTGGTTTACCGGCTAAATTGGTCAAAATGATCCTAAAGGCTCATTTTAAAGAGTTGAGTGACTTTTTTGGCCAAAAAAAAAATTGGTGGCCAACTCATGCCATTGTGAATAGTTTAATAACCATTTTGACCATTTACTTTATAAATAATTGAGAGAGCAATTGAGAGAAATCCAATACAAAAGATCCTAACCTAGGAAGGAAAGGGAGAAAAAGTCCAAGTGTAATGCCATTGGGAGCGATGGGTTTATATAAATTCTACTATAAGTTAGGTAAAATTTTAAATAAATCACCTAAAAAATTCACCAACCAAACACGCTCACTCATCACTATATTTTAGACAAACACCAATATCTTTTGCGTAGAATAATGATATTAAGTTATAGTAAAATTTTAAACAAGTATTCAAAAAACACACCATCAAAGAAGACTCTCAATTGACTCTATACTCATCCGTAGGCCTGTCAATGGGTCGGATTTGGATCGGAATTAAAAATTCCCGACTCGGACCCATCTTAATATACTAGATCCGGACCCAACTCGTATACCCAACCAATCTTGTACTTAAGATTTCAGAATCGGGTTCAACGGGTCCCGAGTCGAATTCAGGTCTACTCAGAAATAAAAAACCCAACATGTATCATTCATTTTCTTTTATCCATGTTAGCTAAAAGACCTAGCATGATCTCAAAATATTTAGCAAAAAGCACTTATATGTAACTTGTGATGAATATATTTCTGATCAACCAAGTTTGTCTCTTCCAAATCCTAATTTCTTAGATATTTCATTTGGGATACAGATAATTTAGTTAATTTGGTAAAAGAATAATTTTGTTAATTTAGTAAAAGAATGTATCTAGAAATTTTTATATTTTATAATTATTAATTATTAATGTATTATTCGGATCCATATCAAAATCATATATTCCATATCCGACCCACTTTTTTGATAGAGTAAACAGGTACGGATCCGGGTACAGGTACTAGAATTATTTTTCAACCCATACCTGAAAAAAATTATAGAATTTGAGTTGGGTTCGGATCCAAACCCAACCCGTTGACAGCCCTACTCATCCGAACGAATAATGATGGGTAACTTACTGGCTAGATACATGAATCATGATTCATGACCCATAAAATGACTAGCATTGAAACTGAAATTTTGCCACACGAATGATAGGGATGTTATGAAGCACTTGGACACTTACATTGGGCAAACCATCCTAATACCACTAAAGCTTTTTAAAATTCTTATTTTGTTCACTTGAGACCCTTTTTTAATTTTTAATTTTTTATTTTTGTCCCAATTCGAATTTGATTACTTCTCAAGCTTAGGTGCCTCATATTTCCCATTTGTCTAATTTTTGCCTTTTATCTCACTAACTAAAAGGTAGCACATTCAATTTGGTATCTACTCAAAGGCATTTTCCTGGGTCATTTAGCATTTAATTTTTTTTCTTTGTTTTTGCACAAGAGTTATGATGAGTTTTAGGATTGACATGTATGGGGAATGATAGCAGAAGGAATGATGTTTGTCTCGAACATGGTGTGTCTATCACAATTTAATTAAAATCCTTAAAATGTGCACTTGGTTTTTTAGTTTCAAAATTGGCATATTCTTCTTCCAATTACATAATACATTGGTCTTTTTTTGTCGACACGATAGTTGTTTTATTCTACGCCTATTCCTACTCTATATTAAGAAAGAGGAGGTGGGTCTATATGGGCCAAGGAAAAACCAGAAAGGGATGTCAGGCCAAGAAATCTATGAGAGGTTGGATGAAGCTTAGCAGAGCAAGAGTGGAAAAGTGTTTGAGAGAGAAACCAGAAATGAGAAGAGAAAAAGAAGAAGAGGGAAGAGCGAGTAACAAGGAAGAGAGAGAAAATGAATCTTGTTATTACTCATGCCAATTCGGTTACAAGAAAATGAAATTATTTATACAATTCCGTTATTCCTCTAACTAACTGGACATAAAGCTACCAGATTAAGTCCAACTACGTCGTTTTGCTTATTTTGCTCCTTATGATCAAAATGCATAGCAGTCCTTATAAAACGACATTTTATACTTTTTTTGGTGCCTGACATTCCCTTCCTGCTAAAGTCAAGCTTGTTCGCAAGCTTGAAAACCTGGAAACTGTTTATCAATGAAGCTTTTGCCTTCCCAAGATGACTCTGATTCTGATAAATTATTCCATTTTACCAGATATTGAATGACTGGTTGAGAATTACGCATAATAGCTCTCCTCTTCAGTACCTTCTCAGGGTATCTTATGCACTGATCAGAGGCATCAAGCTCAGGAAGAGTAGGCTCAATGTCCTAAGCAATGCCAATCTTCTTCTTTAATAAGGAGACATAGAATACTAGATGAATTCTGGCTCTTTCTAGGAGTTGTAACTTGTAAGCTGCTGCTCCAACTTTCTCTATGACCTGGAAGGGTCCATAGTACTTAGCAGATAATTTTAAGTTCCTTCTGATAGCCACTGTCTGCTATCTATAAGGCTGTAGTTTCAAGAATACCCAATCTCCTACTTGGAAGGTCCTTTCTGTCTAGTGTTGATCAGCAAAATGCTTCATTCGATTATAAGCTTTGGCGAGGTTATCCTAGATATTTGATGGAACTTGAAGTCTCTCTTGCACTATGTCAGATGCTGCAGGAATTCTACTATCATGAAAGGGTCCTAATGGGAGATACACTGGCTTATAGCCATATAAAGCCTCAAAAGGTGTGAGTTGCAAACTTGTGTGAAAATTTGTATTGTACCATAGTTCAACTGTAGACAACCAATCACTCCAGTGTGAGAGATGTTCATTGCACATACACCTGAGATAATTTCTAGGCATTGATTTACCCTCTCACTCTGGCCATCTGTTTGAGGGTGGCAGGATGAGCTACAGTGCAAACCAATACCCATGGTATGAAAAAGCTCCTGCCAGAATTTACTGATGAATATCTTGTCTCTATCAGAAGTGATAGACTCAGGCAAACCATGCAATTTATACACATGGTCAAGGAATAGTTGAGCTACCTATTGTGCAGAATAAGAGTAGGTCAGCTTCATGAAGTGGCTGAACTTAGTGAAACGATCCACTACTACCAAGATAGTGTCATACCCATTAGAGAGAGGAAGCTGCTCAATAAAATCTATAGTCAGATGTGTCCAAGCCTGTTGAGGAATTGGAAGTGGTTGTAGCAGTCCAGGATAGGGAACAAATTGTTTATAGTCTATAAAGTCTATAGTCATGTTTATTTCTCTGGCAGGTGTCACAAGCCTAAACAAATTGTATAACATCCTGTTTGATACTAGGCCAGTAAAATAGAGACTACACTCTCGTTGACCAGAATTGCTTCCTACAGTTGAATCATGTAAAGCTTTGATTAAACTGCGCCTAATTCCATTAGCTGTTCCCACATACATTTTCCCTTTGAATTTGAGCAAACCTTTCTCCAGTTGGTATTCTAAACAAGCATTGGAATCTAACAATAGTTGAGGCATGATGTTTTGGACCACACTATCACTATCATAACTCTCTGTTAGCTCCTTCGTCCAAGCTGGCTGTACTACTGAAAGGACACAAAGGTGGCTCATTGCTTCTTGCTTATCACAGATCCCTTCCAATCTCCTCCTAGACAAGGCATGAGCCACCCTATTGTCAAACCCCTTTTTGTACTAGATCTCATAGTCTAGGCCCAATAATTTGGTAAGCCATTTATGCTGTATCGGGTGAGTAAGCCTCTGTTCCAGTAAATATTTGAGAGCCTGATGGTCAATTTTGATAATGAAGTGGTGGCCAACTAAGTAGTGCTTCCATTTGGTCATTGCTAATACTAAAGCTGTCAGTTCCTTCTCATAGACAAACATTCCCACTTTTTTTTTTGGGGGAGGGGATAAAGCTTTGCTAAGAAAAGCTATGGAGTGTCCTTGCTGCATCAAGACTGCTCTAATGCCAATTCTACATGCATCAGTCTCTATCATAAAAGGAAACTCAAAATTTGGCACTCTGAGGACTGGTGCAGTTATCATGGCCCTTTTGAGGTCTTCAAAGTCTATTTGAGCATTGTGACTCCACACAAAACCCTCTTTCTTTAGTAACTGAGTTAATGGTTTGCAAATAGCCATATATCCTTTAATAAACCTTTTGTAATATCCAGTTAACCTCAAGAATCCTCTCAGCTCCTTAACTGTGCTTGGAGTAGGCCAGGACTGAATACATTCTTCCTTAGTTCTATCCTTACTCACTCCATCCTCAGATATTATATGTCCCAGATACTTCACTGAAGTTTGATCAAAAGAACACTTAGATCTTTTGCAGTAAAACTGGTTGTTAGCTAAGACTCCCAACACAATCTGTAAGTGCTGTGCATGTGATTCCAAGTTAGGACTGTAAACCAAAATGTCATTAAAAAACACCAATACAAACTTCCTCATGTATGGTTGAAATATTCTGTTCATCAGGGATTGAAAGGTAGCTGGTGCATTAGCTAGTCCAAAGGGCATTACTAAGAATTCAAAGTGGTCATCATGCGTTTGGAAAGTAGTTTTATGTGTGTCAACTGTCTTGACTCTCAATTGATGATAACCAGCCCCAAGGTCCAGTTTAGACATATTTTTTCCCATGCAATTCATTTAACAATTCATCAATGTTTGGGATAAGAAATCTGTCTTTGACAGTGAGCTCATTTAGTTTCCTATAATCCACACATAGCCTCCAAGAGTTGTCCTTATTTTTAACCAATAACACAAGAGAGGCAAAGGGACTACAACTGTGTTTAACAATTCCATTTGTAAGCATTTCAGCAACCTGTTTCTCAATTTCAGACTTATGTGCATGGAGGTACCTGTAAGGTTTGAGTTTGAATGGCTTCGCTCCTGGTTTAAGGATAATTTGGTGATCTAACTCCCTTTCAGGGTGTAATGCCTTAGGAGTTGCAAACACCTGAGGATATTGTTGTAGAACTAATGCTACCTATTTTGGAATATCCTTCTCCTGATTGTTCTGAGATTCTACTTGTAGTGAGGCACAGCTCCTTTGCTTCTCTTGTATAAAAGCCCTGAGATCCTTACCCCTCACCAATTCCATTATAGGCTGATTAATGAAGCCTTGGAGATGTAATAAATCACCCCTACTACTAAGGGCAATATTGAGTGCATGGAAATTAAAAGTGATAGGGCTGAACTGGCACATCCAGTCAACCCCTAAGATGATGTCCCATCTTCCCAATTCCATTATCTTCAAGTCAAACTGAAACTGATAATTTTGTATCAGCCACTTGACATTTGGACAAATTACTCCACTGGTTATGTCAGTTGCATCAGCCGGGGTTACCGTAAAAGGAATGACTGCTTGATGAGGAAGTTGAAGAGACTTAACCAGTCCATAGTATATGAAGCTATATGAACTTCCTGTATCTACAACAATCTTGATAGGTACTCCTCCCAGGTTGCCTAATAGCATAATAGATTACCTCTTTATTGCTATTGCTAGAGCATTCAGTGATACCTCAACCATTTCCCCTACCGTGCCTGTAAGCTCATCTTGCTTTCTTTTTACATCCTCAAAGTCAATTTCCTCCCATTCATCCAAATCTAAACAGTTCAATCCTCTAGATTTGCATTAATGGCCTACCCCAAACTTCTCCCTATATCTGTTGCACAGGTTGTGTTTATGCCTATATTGCATTGCCTCAGTTGAAATCCTATTATATTCCATGGATTTAGTTTCAACCTTCTTGAAATTTGGGTCAATAGCAAGAAGTTTGTAGGAATTTGGATAGCTCTGACCATTTGTGTGGTTCCTGTACATCCCATACTTGGGTTCTATTGCTATTTTCCTGAAGGCTTATGTTGTTTAGATGGAACTTCAAGCGAGCACTCCTGCAATTCTGCAACTTCAAAAGCTTTGGATAGAGTTTGTGGTTTGAACATCTTGACCATTGGCTTAATTTCTTCCTTTAAGCCACTGATGAAACTGGACATAAAATACCTCTCACCCAGTTTGTGGTTTCTGATCAACATAAGGGTCTTTAATTCTTCAAATTTCTTCTCATACTCTTCTACGGTTCCCTTTTGGTGTAATTTATTAAATTCCTCTACCACATTACATGACCACTTTCCAGCAAACCTTTCACACAATAATTCACAAAATTCAGACCAAGGCGTCCTAGGTCTTTCTAGCTTCACCCCTTGGAACCAATTGCCAGCCTTTCCTTCCAAAAATATTTCTACCACATCTATCCTCTGATTCTCAGGTATTTGGTAATTGAAGAAGTATTTATGACATTTTCTTAGCCACTCCCAAGGGTTACCCGAAGAAGACATAGGCATCTCCGGTCTTGGCAGGTTGGGAACAAAGTTCTTACCTCTAGCATCAGGCTATATTCCATGCATTTCTGCAGAAGACAGGAGCTTCAAATGCACTGGGGGAGTAGGTAGACTTGGTTCTGACGTTCCTGCTTCAACCTCTAACATGCCTTTTTTTTTCATCATTACCTTTAGTAAAGCATTGAACTTCTGCTCCGTCTTGTTGAATTTCTGATCTAGGTTCCCTACCATAGCCTCTAATCTCAAATTGTTCTGCTCCAGTTCTTCATGGAATTTCTGATGCAAATTGTTTTGACAAGATGCCTGAACTGCGGTCATGGTCTCCATTACTTCTTGGAGTCTACTTTCCTGTTTCTTGAGTTGATCCTCCAACAATCGAAATCTGGTGTTTTCAGCCATGAGTGGTGTCCTTAGTAGCCAAGGATCGACTGCTTTGATTCCAATTGTCAGGCCAAGAAATATATGAGAGGTTGGATGAAACTTAGTAGAGCAAAAGTGGAGAAGTGTTAGAGAGAAACTAGAAATGAGCACAGAAAAAGAAGAAGAGGGAAGAGAGAGAAAATGAATCTTGTTATTACTCATGCCAATTCGGTTACAAGAAAATGGAATTATTTATACAATTCTGTTATTCCTCTAACTAACTGGACATAAAGCACTAACTACCAAATTAAGTCCAACTATGTCGTTTTGTTTATTTTGCTCCTTATGATCAAAATGCATAGCAGTCCTTATAAAATGATATTTTATACTTCTTTTGATGCCTGACAGGGGACTGAACCACATTCTGACAAAATAGATGCCTTTGAACCCATTGGTGAAACTTTCAGAAAATCTTCAAGATTAATGCAAATCAAGAGATTTAATTCCTTAAACTGCACCTAAGGACAGCCTTGATCACATGATCAAAGGAAGCGTGACCAATATTAAGCGTGGACTTAATATATTTTCAGTCAATCGAAGCATTTTTTTAATGTAAGTGGGAAGTCTTGAATTCGAAATCTCTCACTTACACTCCCTTTCCTATACCACCAAATTTATCCCCCTCTCCCTCGATACACCTATGAAGCAAGACCAGCATACACATGGAAATGATTGTGATAGAGTTTTGATTGTTAGTAATTTTATTGTTAATTTTTCCCTTTTGTCCTTGCCAAATATTGTTTTAATTATTAATATTTACTTATATTTGGTATTTGGACTCAATTTCAAGGAGTGGAGCAGAAAAATACAAAAAAGGAGGGACTCTCTGGGGAAAATGGAGACTTCTAAAAACTTCACAACCTGACCCACATGATGCTGAGAAGAAACGGACTTCCATTTTCCTTTTGCTGACTAGAAGTCCTCCTACCAATATTTGTGAGATCTAATTAGTTTTCATGCGTTCCTTAATTTGTTAATATTTGCACGTTGTCTACTTGAATTTCCATGGATTATTTTGTTAATTGGATGTCAAGGGTCCGATGGTCAATGTGACTTATTAATCTCCTGCCAAGTTAGTCGACCAAATCCGTAATTGTTTAATCAATTAATATTAGTGGCAACCAGCATTTTTACACACTAGGAGGACGTGCAATCTGATTTTAATAACCCTCGTAGCGTGTTATTGGTTAGGGTTAGGTTTTTCTAATTCTTTATGCAATTGGTAAATTAATTCCTATGGTCGTACCTAGGAGTATTCTCTGGTTAGGGGTAATCAATGGTCGTATCTTGGTTATCAATAAATTAAGGAAAACTTGGTCGTCAGAACCCGTCGGCGACTATAACTAACCTATTAATAAATTAAGTGAATCTCCCTTGCATCGATGATCGGATGAGTGGACTGTGTTTGAGTAGTTGTATCCTTGGCTAGAATTTATCTATTCTTGAGTTAATTTCTGTCTACATTCGTGCTAGTTAATTATTCATTCTTAGTGTAATTGCTTAATTATTTTTAGTTTTACTCCGATAAAATCTCCCATCGTCAATTGAAACTTCAAATAGACAAATATCCCCAGTCCCTGAGGAGACGACCCTGCTTGCCACTGTCTACTTGTTAGTATCGTTGTCAGCTAATTAATTCTGGTATATCAGATTAATCAAACTCTTCGGGAACAGGGTGAATCAAGTAACCCATTGCACACATAGAGTCCCTGCTCCAGTACCTAGAGTTGATTATTGACTGCTTTAGTAGTATTTAGGTTTTTATCATTATTATTGCACAAGTTCGACACCTGTTAGATTGTGACCAAATCACATACACAAACTCCAAATTTTTTTGAGGAAAAAGAATTAACAGAAAACACAACATTAGTCTTGATAAAACACAGCTGCAATTATTTTTTAAAATAAAAAAAAATTTGTTTTCTAGCAGGGGAGGGGTAGTTGGGAGGGGAAAGGGAGATTTCAACCTTAGCCACTAAACGAATACCTCATCGGCACAGTTGCAATTAATATTGATAAAACATTAAAGGAAAATGAAGATTACGATATTATCAGAAAATTCCACAACATTAACCAATTTGGCAAAATCACAACTGTCCTCTGAACGAGAAACCACCCCAGCCATCTTATTCATCTCTAATAATTCCTTCACAGCATCTAAAATGTGCAATCTGTGACGCATCGTTGCACCTAACAAAGATTCTTTAAAAAAAAAAAGTTTCGTCACACTTTTCACTTGGCTCCTATAATATCCCGATTAGAAATTATTACAAGATTGTTGAGTCTGGTAGTTAGTTACGGAATATTTCCACGTCAGCAATTGTACAGTTAGGGAGAATCTCAGTAGTAACCGCCATTTTTTTTTTTTTGTATAAATAAGAGAATTAGAGAAGTGCAGAGTGTGTGTTGATTTGATGTAACTAATTCTCACTCTCTCAATAAAATTATCTCTCTTCTCTCCCAATTTCTTCTTCTTCTTTTCCTTTTCTCTTTCTTCAACCCTCCACCGGGTCATTACAAGGTGGTATCAAAGCTATCTTTCGTCGGCCTGATCTGAGGTAGTTAGTTCCACTATGGCGGAAGGAACCAGATTGAAATCTCTAGAGGAACAGCTTAAAAGGCAGGAAATTAGAACCCAGCGAGTAATGGACAGCTGGGCGGCGACAGAGAAGCAAATGAGGGATTTGATGGCCGTCCATCGGCAACATTTGGAAGAGAAAATTGAATTGTCCAACAATGAATTGAAGAACTTAATTGCAGCTCTATCCAATCAATTCGGAGCTGCGATGAGGACTGTTCATGGTGATAGAGGAATTTTGCAGACCCCCACAGGGCATTCTGACAGGCAAAATCACTGGGGACGTATAGAATAAGATTCCGGAGGAAATAGGCAGTTCTTGCAATTGGCCATTCCAAGGATGGAATTTCCAGTCTTTGATGGAGAAAACCCATGGGAATGGATCCGAAAAAGACAAAAATATTTTCATACATTCCATATTCCTGACTCTCAAAAGATGGATATGCCATAGTTTATTAAGGCTTCAGTAGCCTTTCAGCATCCTGAGTTGATCAAGAAGATTAAGCCCTTTAGGGTGAAATTAGCTAATGGAGATAATTTATTGTGTAAATTCTCACATGATTTCTACGTACTGGATACGGAGCCTTATGATGTGATCATTGGTGTTGACTGGATGAAAGCATATAGCTCTCTTACTTTTGATTTCAAGAAGTTACAATTAGTCTTTGACAAGGAACAGGAGTTGGTTAACCTGCAAGGAGATTCAAAGACTGCTGGTGTGAAAATGCATTAGGGAAACAGAGCAACCAGGATCCATAACAGGCATAGGATTCATATCAAGAGAAAGAACTTCATTCCAGGACACGAAATCATAAACAAGTATAAGAAGTTATTACTAACTAATTTATACCACTAATCTGAGGTGAACTCAAGTTTCAGGCAATGCTCGAAATTTCAGACACACAAGGAGACTGATTTTAGTATGAACAAAAATTGGAATTATGGGGATCCATTTTTTCTCGGAGAAGAGGAATAGATTTGTAAATTAAGCGTTGACTGAAAGTTTCTACAGGCCAATATTAAGCAAGGACTAAATACTCTTATAGTATAATGTATAGTATGGAAGCATAAGATCCAAGCATAGTATGGAAGCATAAAGATGTTCAAGCCGAATTGACCTAATTCACTACCTTTCAAAACATACAATTCTTGTAAAGAAAGACTAGGAATATGTTTGAATCATCCATTTATTTTTTCAAATAAAAAGCCACAGATGTCTTCTTTATCAGTTCATCGAACTAGCAACTTCATCTTGGTGATTCAGACCAGTAAGCAGCTGCAAATCAAGATTTCAAGCATTAGTACAAGAAGACATCCTTTTCCATGCTAGTGGGCACAACACTTATATAACTTTTCTCTTGTTTCCGCTTTTTTTTTTTTGTGTGTGTCTAAAATGGATTCTGAACGATAGAAACCAGTTAGCTTACAAGACTTCGTCCAAAATAAAAGAATTTATCTAAATTAGAAAAAAAAATGAACTTCAACTTGTGGGCTGTATTAAATTCTCGAGTATACCTGTGGCAATCAAACTTCAAGATTTTCTTGGTGTACCCTCAGACCAAGTAAAACATTCTTTATGAGATGTAATTTTCTGACAACTTCATTCATATGCATCCTGTCATTTGGTAATCTTGCAGAGCACTTCAGTCCAATTTTCAGTAGGGAAATAATGCACTCCATCTCTTTTCCACCACTGCTATTTTTCCCTCCAGGAGTTATTTTTCTGTTTTCATCTCCTTCAAGAAAAAGCAATGGGTTCATGGTCTCAGAAACTTGTTCATATAAAGCCCCATTAACATAATTATGTAGATCCAGGTCACCCACGAATATATCATCAGTTGGTCTCCTCCCTGTAAGCATTTCTAGCAAAAGAATGTCGTAGCTGTAGACATCCCCCTGAGTTGATACCGCAAGACCCATTCCATACTCTGAGATTTTGTTTCTAGACATATTATTATTGGGTAGTAAAAGAAAAACTATATAAAAGAAATAAGTGATTAAAATAAATCAAATGTTAGATTGGGGCATAATGGACCTTCTGTTAGAACAAAATGACTTTAATTAAAATTTTTACTATGTATCGGTGATTAGAGATTTCATGTAAATCTGAAAAAAAAATTAAAAAGAATTAAATGTCCCAAAAGTTCTACATTTCTGTGCACAATTAAGTAACATCTTGACCATAAAAAGGTTGTAAATTATAATTACCTGGAGCTGCGTAACCTGTTGTTCCTTTTATGGCAATAGTACTGCTGGTTCCTTGCTCCGAAGAAGTGTTGACGGGTTTCGGGAGAAGCCTTGCCAATCCAAAATCACCCACATGAGCAACAAGATCATTGTCAAGAAGAATGTTACTTGGTTTTAGATCACAGTGAACAATCTCAGCTTCGCAGTGGTCGTGAAGATATTGCAATGCTGAAGCCACATCAATTGCAATATTTAGCTTCTGAAGAAGATTAAGACTTCTTGAGCTTGTTGCCTGATCAGTTGTCTCTGAAGGATGCAGCCACAGGTCCAGATTTCCATTTTCCATCAACTCATAGATTGGAGCTTTGAATTCATCACCCTTGGAATCAATACTGGAACAATAACTCACGATAGAAACGAGGTTTCTATGGCGAATATTTCTCAATGCTTTGCACTCCGCCTTAAAACTTTTCGAAGCTCCGTTCTTTTGAAGATCAAGAACTTTAACTGCTACAAGCTTATTGCCATATTTTCCTAGCCTTCCTTTGTAGACAGCTCCGAAATTTCCTGAACCAATTAAGTTGTCTGGAGAAAATCCTGAAGTTGCACGAACAAGTTCATGGTAAGAAAGCCGTAAGAGCTCATTGTTTCTTGTGGGCATGCTAGAGAATCCGGCCACCATTCTTCTTTCTCTTTTTCGATATACCAAGAAATATAACAACAATGCACCGAGAACCAGAAGCGCTGCTGGTAAAACAATGGACAACAATATGATAACCTTAAGCTTTCCTCTGGTTTTCCCTTTAATCACTGGGCAAGGTGGGAACTCCAATTCTGGAATGCCTCCACAGAGTTTGTTGTTGCCAGTCAATGATATTTGACTTTCATTCCTGAAAACTCCTGTGTTTGGTATCTCACCCTCAATGTCGTTGTAGGAAAGATTTAAGTAGCTCAAAAACTGAAGCTTCTGAAGTTCTTTTGGTATTGGTCCAGTCAAGTTATTACTTGAAAGGTCTAATTGCTCGATGCTCTTCCAAGAAGCCAAATTTGGTGGAATTGTTCCTTGGAAAAAATTGGATTGCATAAAAAGATTCTGCAGATCTGAACAGTCAGCAAGTGATATGGGCATACCTCCAGCTAGTTGGTTGTGGGAAACATTGAAATCCACCAAATGTATAAGCTTTCCAACTTCAGGAGGCAGAGAACCACTAAACGAATTTTCACCTATTTTCATGTAAATCAGTGATGAGTGCGTCTGCAGAAAATGTGGTGATATAATTCCATTGAAGTTGTTTTGAGATATATCCAGATATTGCAAATTTTGACAGTTCATAAGAACATTGTCAAATATATTGCCCCCTTAAAACTGGTTGGTTGATAAGTCCAGATTGTATAGAGTGGTGGCGTTACATAGGGTAGATACTATGTGTCCTGAAAATTGATTATCGTCAAAACGCAGAAGTTGCAAATTTTGTAATTTGCCAAAATCTCTTGGAATGACCCCCTAAAAGATAGTTTTCTTCAAGGCCAAGTCGAATTAGGTTGACAAAATTTCCAAATCCTTCTGGAATCGTTCCTGACAGTTGGTTATCTCCCAAGTACAATGTAGTCAGTTGATTTGAGAGATTGGCCATGATTTTAGGTACATTACCTCCAAATGTATTGACACTCAAGGAAAGCATTCCTAGATTACTGCAGTTGGTCAGTGATGCAATAAAATCTAAGTCCCCAGTTGAATTACCGCCGAAGAGGTTTATTTCAAGATTTAATCTTTGAAGATTTGTCAGATCTCCTAAATTAGCTGGAACTTGGCCTGCAACTTTATTATGGGAAAGATCAAGTATCTCAAGCCCAGAAGCATTGGTGATTGAAGTGGGAAAGTTTCCAGAGAAATTGTTTTCCGCAGCAGCTAATAGTTTCAGATTTGGTAGGGTGAGACCCATGTTAATTGGGAGATTGCCATGAAAGTAATTGTTGGTTACTGAAATGGAAGTAATGGCTGAACTATTAAAGATGGAGGCAGGGATTATACCAGAGAGTTTATTTGCTGCAAGAAATAATCGCACCAACCTTTTCAAGAGCCCTATCTCTAGAGGCAAACTTCCCTCCAGATTGTTGAAGTAAAGTTGAGTGCGTTCAATGATGATGATAAGTTCCCAATGGAAGAGGGAATCTCTCCCGTCAAATTGTTTTTGGTGAAATATATTCCTTTAAGCTTCTTCAAATTGCTTAGCTGATCAATTGGAATCTTCCCTTCTAGCTTGTTACTGGTTAGGTCAATAACTATCATCTCTGTGCAGTAGCTCAGGTTTGCTGGGATTTTTCCACCGACTGCATTACTTGACAAGTTCAAGACTCTTAGCCTGAGGAGGCGACCGAATTCTTGGGGAATCCCACCATGGAATTGATTCTCCCCAAGTTCCATGGACCTCATGAAGCTTAGATTTCCGACCTGAGGAGCTATGGTTCCAGACAACTGCTTATGCCTTAGAGTCAATGCAATGACCCTTTGGTGTCGAGTACCACAAGTGACTCCTTCCCACCGGCAATGGTGCTGTGAGTGGTTCCAGGAATTCAGCGCTCCAAACGGGTCATCATATATCTGATTCTTGAATTCAAGCAGAGCCAGACGATCGGTCTCATTTTGAAATTGTTTAGCAGCTGAAACATGGCTTACTGAAAAGTTCATGGCAACTGAGAGTAGGAGAAAAATGTTTGCTAATGTCGATGAGCGAAGTCCCCACATGGTCTTTGTTGGGATCGGCTACAAACTGATGATTGACTGGTAAAAGTTTCTGTGGATTGGGAACACGTTTGAGCCGTTAAAGATTCTTGTGTTCTGCTTTATGGTTGCCCAAACAACCATAAACTTCGTTGTCAAAGCTTAAACAAAGATATGGTCAGTGAGCTTCCGCCAGACTCAATAGAATTTCAGCATGTCGACCATGACCCAATTCCTGGTACTAGTACTTTTCAAACCCCGAAAATTACTTGTAAAGGAGATCAGAAACAATTAGATGTTGAATTCCTAATGTTTTGCATTATGGATCATTCATTTGACTAATTAATTTTCACCTCAGCTTTGTTAACCGAGAAGGTCTTATCAAAGCAAGAGTTATCTCCAGCCAATTTTTCATTGATATATATTATTGAGCCAAAGTAAGTGTACCTCTATAAAATGTCATCGAAGGGGAATCTTGTGATTTAAACAAAGGAAAAATTGGTCAAAAAGTCTCTCATACTTTGTTCATAAAATTGGACTTTTTTATACCTTAAAAAAAGGATCACGTGTGAGTTATGTGGTGTATTTAGATTAAAAGTGGTAAGAAATTTAGGTTGGAACCAAATCTGGCCTACTTAATTTTGTAAGGGACATAAAATCAATATTTTAAAAGTGAGAAATGGAAAAAATTCATTTAACAAAGTGTAAAGATCCTGAAGGACATTTCAATAATTTTCCCTTACAAAAAAAAGAAAAAAGAAAAAAGAGAACGAATTTGGTGAGGTTTAATCGTGAGTCAAAAAAGATGACTCTGAAAGGGCGTAAACTCCCTAGTGATTCTGCTGTCTGATACCGCGTGATGGAGGATTAGAGATGGTCAATGATCTTCCCAGTTTGGCCCACAATGAGAATCAAATTTAACTGACGAGGACTCTCAACTCACACTATCCTCATCCCAACAAATAGCATTGGGCCAGTCGATGACTGGTTAAATGAATCACAACAAAATGACCGAGGTTGAAACTGAAAATTTTCCACACCAGTAATAGGGATGTTATGAACCACTTGGAGACTTGGGCTCTTTGCCGAGGGCCCAGTTAGCAGACTTATTAAATTAAACTATACTAACACCGGCTGAACCTTTTGAAAATATTTCTTATTTTGTTCACTTGATGTTTTTTTTTTTTACCCCGGTTCGATTTGATCATTTAGCTTATCTTAGATGCCTCATCTTTCCATTAGTCTAATTTCTACCTTTATCTTATTGATTAAAAGGTCCTAGATTTAATACGGTATCTACTCCAGAGACATTTTCATCTATTGTCTTCATCCGTTTAGCCATTTAGATCTAGAAATGAGACATATTGATGAGATATGGGCATTAAGTATCGGATTAATAGATGAAATTGAATAAAATGGACAAAATGTGATATTTACTATTAGGGTTTTTGTCAATGTTGTTAAACTTGGATTGGATAGAGATTGGCTAAACCACTGGATCAATAGTCAACTGGACGAATTGGTCGGACCATTCTCGACAATCTGCTGATATCAATATGATATCATAATTATTTTATATTTTTATAAGTTTTAAAATATATTGAAATTAAATTCTTGGTTATATTTGGCCAATCATGAAAATGTTTCAAAAATATTAGACTTGCAATCAAATATACACCTAATAATTATATATAAAAATGTAAATTTATGGTTAAAACATGTCCATTCTCTTAAATTACTTAAAAAACTAAATTAAAACAAATTAATGCAAGTTGGAATCATTGATGCTAAATTAATGAAATCATAGGGATAAAAACATCTTGATTTAGAGATCATTTAGAAAAGCGAGTGATTTTGATATTTACACTAAATGGATGACTTTTTTTTTATTCCTATTAATAAATGAAAGTGTTACAATTTAGGTAACTCAAATTATGTTTGGGGAAAAGAAGAAAATAAAGTTTGAGAATCGGATCAACCAGTTGAATCTAGTCACTGGTTTAACTGATTTTTGATGGTTTTGATTGATTTTTTACCAAAGCAGTTTTATACTACAAATCAGTTCAAAAAAGAAGGGCGGTTCACGGTCAGATTGATCGAACCGTCCAATCCAGTTTGGATCTTCATGGTCGGATCGATCGAACTGTCTAGTCCAATTTCGATCTAACAACATTGGTTTTTGTAACACATGGTTTAGGGCACTCGTTAATACATCTAACCTAATATATATATATATATATATATATATATATATAGATAAACACACACATATATACTAACAATTATTATCTTTCCTTTCATTTATATACTTTTTGCTATTTAATTTTGCCTATCTTCCCTTGTATTTATTTACTTTTCCTAATTAATCTTATATTTATAAAAATATAACACCTAAAATATATCTTAACAAGTGTCCTATGAGCACACGTTACTATTATTGTATAACCTATTTGAGACACCCCCAACAAAATAGGAATAAAAATAAAAAAGGTTAGTACATACCGACTGATTATGCAGGTGATGATGCATATGATTATCATTTAATTTCATACTAAATGAAATTTTTTTACAATGACCACCATGGCCATCCAAAACTTAATCGGGCAATGTATGGATATGCTAGCAAGGGAACATATGGGTTTATTGTGCAATTGATTCCTGCCCTCTACCCCTTTATGTCGTTCTCATTGTGACTAAGATTTCATGTGGTAGCAAAATCAACATTCAAAGAAAGGCATGCTTATGTAAATCAATCATAGGAGCAAGAGCATGCCCTATAATTAAGTACAGTACAATTTATTGTATAATGTATATTATGGAAACATAAGATTCAAGTATAACACAGGAGGATAAAGATGTTCAAGCAGAATTGAGCCAATTGACTGCCTTCCGAAACATTCAGTCCCTATAAAGAAAGAACATACCAACATATTTGAGTCGTCCATTTAATTTTTCAAATAAAAGAGCCAAAGGTGTCTTCTTTAGCTGCTCACACAGCTATCAACTTCAGCTCAGAGATTCAGACCAACAAAAGGCTGCAAATCCAGATACATCTTTTTCCATGCAAGTGAGCACAACACATCACTCCTTTTTTTTTTTTGGCTAAAATAGATTCTGAATAGAAAAAATCGTTTGTCTAAAATAGAAAAACTGAACCTCAATTTGTGACTGTATTAAATTCTCATGCATACCTGTAGCAATTAAACTTCAAGATTTTCTTGATGTACCCTAACACCAAGAAAAACATCCTTGATGAGATGTAATTTGCTGACAACTTCATTCATGTGCATCAGATCATTTGGCAATCTTTGTGAGCATTTGAGGCCGAGTTTTAACAGGGAAATAGCACACTCCATCTCTCTTCCACCATTGATATTTTCCCTTTTAGGAGTCATTCTTCTGTTTCCATCTCTTGCTTTGCAAAGAATCAAGCGTTCCACGATCTCACAAACTTGTTCAGAGTTATGCAGATCTAGCTCATCCATAAACATATCATCAGTTGGCCTCCTCCTAGTGATCATCTCTTGCAGGAGAATCCCATAACTGTAGACATCCCCAAGAGTTGATGCCGTAAGACCCATTCCGTATTTTGAATTTTTGTTTTCAGATATATAATGTTACGTTGTAAAAGAAAAACTTTAAAAAAATAGGGAAATTATCTAAGGGAGATAACTGGATCAATTGTTTAGATTGGGGTAGATTAAACATATCTACTAAGTACTGGTTCATAAATGAGACTTAATTGAAATTGTTAAAGATGAATCACTAAAAGCCTAATGTTTAGATTGGGGGTCAATTTTCCTAGCCTTCCTTTGTAGACAGCTCCGAAATTTCCTGAACCAATTAAGTTTTCTGGAGAAAATCCTGAAGTTGCACGAACAAGTTCATGGTAAGAAAGTCGTAAGAGCTCATCGATTCTTGTGGGCATGCTAGAGAATCTGGCCACCGGTCCTCTTTCTCTTTTTCGATATACCAAGATATATAACAACACTGTAACAAGAACCAAAAGCGTTGCTTGTTAGGACCGGTCCAGAAATAAACAAACTAAAGTTAGAATAAAATAGGCGGTATAACCGACCATATAATGGTTAGTCGGTAGACACCAGTCATATAATAATTAGGCGGTAAAATCGACCATATAAAAGGGTTGTGACAACCCAATAAAGACAAATAACAAAATAAAATAAAAGACATAGAAGATTTACGTGATTCGGTCAAATTGACCTACGTCCACGGGCGAGAGAAAAGCAATATTTCTACTATGAAGAAAAAATACAAAAGCCGTAGGAAAGTGGTTCCTAGGCTAAAATGGTACTTGCAAAAGGTTTAAGAAATATTCCTAAAGTCAAAATAAGAGAGTCTAAAATATTTGACTATAAATGGGTTAGATTACCCAAGAAACTAATAGCCCATATAATGCTTTCTTGATTGGTGCATCTAAACCTCTCAAAGGCCTCCTATATTTATAAGTGCATAAGGAGAGATTTTCCTTCCGCTTGGCCAATGTGGGATGAAGCAAAATGAAAAACTTATGCCACAAAGTCAAAGCTTGCGATTTTGACAAATCAACAAATCTCCACCTTAGCATAATTTTAGTTCCACCATCGACAACAATAAAATTGCTCCACCTTCTCCATATAGGCCCTAATGGGCGTAAATCACCAACAATGAATACCAATCAAGTCCAAGTACTGCTTGAACTTATAAATTGGAAGAGGCTTCGTAAACATGTCAGCTGGATTGTCTTTGGTATTGATTTTCTGAATAAGAACCTTTCCTTCAGCAATGATATTCTGAATGAAATGATACTTCACATCAACGTGTTTCGCCCTCTCATGATACATCTGATCTTTAGTCAAGTGTATGGCACTTTGACTATCACAGTGAACAATAGTAATACCTTGATGTAGACTAAACTCGCTAAATAAACTCTTCAACCACAAGGCTTCTTTGATTGCCTCGGTCATAGCCATATATTCTACTTCTGTAGTAGACAAAACTACGACAGGTTGTAGAGTAGCTTTCCAACAACAGCGCAACCGCCAATGCAAAATACATAGTCTGAAAATGATCTTCTCCTGTCAAGATCTCCAGCGTAGTCTGAATCTACAAAACTAACCAAAGTGTTATTATTTTTTTCAAACTCTAAACATGCATTTGAAGTACCTCGCAAGTATCTGAGAATCCACTTCACAGCCTGCCAATGTGCTTTACCAGGGCAAGACATATATCTGCTAACAACACTGACTACATGTGAGATATTTGGACGAGTACAAACCATTGCATACATAATACTGCCGACTGCACTAGAATAAGGAACCCGTGCCATATAATCTTCATTTTCATCTGATTGTGATGATTGAGCAACTGATAGTCGAAAATGGCTAGCAAGAGGAGTAGATACTGGTTTAGCATCTTTCATGCCAAAACGCTCCAAGACCTATTTCAGGTAATTTTCTTGGGTCAAAAATAATTTCCCTGCTCCTCGATCTCGTTTAATATCCATACCAAGAATTTTCTTAGCTGCTCCAAAATCTTTCATTTCAAATTCACTATTTAACTGCAGTTTTAAAGTGTGAATTTCTGACAAATTCTTGGCAGCAATGAGCATGTCATCAACATACATCAACAAATAGATAAAAGAATCATCATCTAACTTCTGGAAGTAAATACAACTATCATACATGCTCCTTAAATAACCATAACCCAACATAAAGGAATCAAACCTCTTATACCACTGTCTTGGAGATTGTTTCAATCCATATAAGGATTTCTTCAATAAGCAAATATGGTATTCCTTACCTTTAATTTCAAAATCCTGGGGTTGTTTCATATAAATTTGTTCTTCAAGTACGCCATGCAAGAAAGCTGTCTTAACATCAAGCTGCTCTAACTGCAAATCATATATGACAACTAAAGCAAGCAAAACACGAATATAGTTATGTTTAACAACAGGTGAAAAAACTTCATTAAAATCAACACCTTGTACCCGACTATAGCCCTTTACAACTAATCGTGCTTTATACCTTGCATCTTCAACCCCTGAAATACCTTCTTTTTTCTTGAAGACCCACTTGTAACCAACTATTTTCTTATTTGACGGCGGCTTTACAAGAACCCAAGTTTCATTTTGATGAAGAGATTCAATTTCTTCATTCATCACAATCAACCACTTTGCAGAATCATCACAAGAAATTGCTTCTAAATAGGTGGAAGGCTCACCAACTGCATCAGTTTCTTCTGCAACAGACAAAGCATATGCAACTAAATTTGCATATCTTTGTGGTGGTCGAATATCTCTCCTTGGTCTATCTCTAGTTATGGAATACTCTTCTTCTTTTGAACTATCTTCAACAGTAGATTCAGGTGCATCTACTGGCACTTGCTAAATAGAATATTTGATTTGAGAAAGATCAGAACTGCCAATATCAAACTCCACCTGTTTCTGTGTACTTTCAGTATTACAAGGACTAGAAAACTCCTTCTTGAAAGATAACATAGACAATTCATCAAAAGTAACATCTCTACTGATCACAAATTTTGGAGATTTGGGATCAGGACAGCATAATCTGTATCCTTTCACCCCAAAAGCATACCCAAGAAAAATGCACTTTTTAGCTCTAGACTCCAATTTTCTATCATTCACGTGCATGTATGCTGGACACCAAAATATTTTAAATTGGAATAATCAGCAGGAGTACCTGACCAAACTTTCTCAGGAGTTTTGAAATCAAGACATGCAGAAGGAGAATGGTTGACAATATAACAGGCCATATTGATCGCCTCTGCCCAAAAGTCGTTTGTCAACCCTGCATTGGAGATCATACATCTTGCTCTCTCCAAAAGCTTTCTGTTCATACGTTCGGCCACACCATTTTGTTGAGGCGTCATTCTGACGGTGTGATGCCGAACAATTCCTTCATTTTTGCAAAATCTATCAAATTCATCTCCACAAAATTCCATGCCATTATCTATTCTCAACCGCTTAATATGTTTTCCTGTTTATTTCTCAATCAAAACTTTTCATTGTTTGAAAGTTAAGAAAACATCATTTTTATGTTTAAAAAAATTGACCCAAACTTTCCTTAAATAATCAACAATAAAAGTCAACATGTACCTGGCACCACCTTTAGAAGGAGTATGGGAAGGACCCCATAGATCTGAATGAATGTAATCAAGAGTACCTTTTGTCTTGTGAATTGCTGGTGAACTGAAACTGATTCTTTTCTGCTTCCCAAAAATACAATGTTTACAAAATTCCAATGGCCCGGTACTTTGTCCACAAAGAAGTCCTCTTTTGCTCAGTATGCCTAAGCCTTTTTCGCTCATGTGCCTCAAACGCATGTGCCATAATTTAGTGATGTCTGTATCTGACAAAGATGATATTAAAACAGTAGCAGCACCTGTAACAGTAGATCCCTGCAAAATATGCAAAGTACCATATCTGTGTACCTTCATAACAACAAGAACTCTTCGAGTGATTTTAAGAACTCCATTTCCATCTGAATACCTGCACCCAATAGACTCAAGAGTGTCTAAAAGGATGAGATTTTTCTTCAAATCTGGAACATGCCTAACATCTGTGAGCGTCCTCACAATACCATCGTACATTTTAATCCGGATTGTGCATTTGCCAACAACTTTACAAGCGGCGTTGTTATCTATTAAGACAACTCCACCTTCAGTTGATTCATATGTTAAAAACCAGTCCCTATTGGGACACATATGATATGAACAATCCGAATCTAAAATCCACTTATTGTTAGGTCTAAAAATATTTTCTGTTGTACAGAAAATGGTTCCATCATTCTCATTAGCTGCTATACTAGTTTCAGCGGATTCAGTATTTTTCTCAACAAATTTTCCTTTTTACTTTTCTTTATTTTTCAATTTAAAGCAATCACAGATAACATGACCCTTCTTTTTATAATAATTGCACACCACATTTTTATATTTAGACTTGGATCTACTTCTATTTTCTGTATTTCTCTTTTCAGATCTACCCCGAATAAACAAGCCATCGGCTTGACTCCTACTAGTTTCCCTAATAATATCCCTATCTATTTACTTTTTAGATTTTAATGTAGATTTAATTTTTCGATACAAAATTGTTTCCTTTTCATAAATCATAGTATCAGGAAAATGTTTAAAGGATTGGGGAAGGGAACACAAAAGTAATAGGGCTTGATCTTCATCATCAATTTTCGAATCTATATTCTCCAAATTCATAATAATGAAATCAAATTTATCAAGATGGGAGAGTATAGATGTACCTTCAGACATCCGAAGCATGTACAAATTCTGCTTCAAATATAGCCGATTCTCGACTACTTTCTTCATATACAAAGTTTTCAATTTATTTCACATAACCTTGGCTGAAATCTCCATTGCTACCTTACGCAATACCTCATCGGAGAGATTTAATATTTTACTGGATCTAGCCTTCTTATCTATATCGGCGAAATCCGCATCCTTTACATCTTCTGAATTTTTCTCAATTTCTTGAATTGCCAAGTCAACTCCATCTTGAACAAGAATGGCCTCCATCTTGAGTTGCCACATTTCGAAGTTGACATTCTTGTCGAATTTCTCGACAATCGTCTTTGTTATCGTCATTGTTGCCATAAAATCTGTAATCTGAAGTTTGTCTCAAAACACTAGCCAAACAAATATGCAAATCTCGTGAGCGGACCCTACGGGATGAGTGGGCCCCACGGAATGAACAGACCCCACGGAATAAGCAGGCCCCAAGGGAATGAACGGGCCCTACAAGATAAATGGGTCTCACGAGATGAACCTGTCTTATAAAATATATCAACCAACTCTGATACCAGTTTGTTAGGACCGGTTCAGGAATAAACAAACTAAAGTTAGAACAAAATAGGCGGTATAACCGACCATATAATTGTTAGGCGGTAGACACTAGCCATATAATAATTAGGCGGTAAAATTGACCATATAAAAGGGTTGTGGCAACCTAATAAAGACAAATAACAAAGCAAAATAAAAAACACAGAAGATTTATGTGGTTGGATCAAATTGACCTACGTCCACGGACGAGGGATGAGTAATATTTCTACTATGAAGAAGAAATACAAAAGCCATAGGAAAGTGGTTCTTAGGCCAAAATAGCACTTACAAAAGGTTTAGGAAATATTCCTAAACTCAAAACAAGAGAGTCTAAATATTTGACTATAAATGGGTTGGATGATCTAAGAAACTAATAGCCCATATAATGCTCTCTTGAGTGGTGCACCTAAACCTCTCAAAGGCGTCCTATATTTATAGGTGTATAAGGAGAGGTTTTCCTTCCGCTTGGTCAATGTGGGACGAAGCAAAATGAAAAATTATGCCACAAAGTCAAAGCTTGTGGCTTTGACAAATCAACATTACCGGTAAAACAATGGACATCAATATGACATCCTTCAGCTTTCCTTTGTTTTTCCCCTTAATCACTGGGCAAGGTGGGAGCTCCAATTCTGGAATGCCTCCACAGAGTTTGTTGTTGCCAATCAATGATATTTGACTTGCATTGCTGAAAATTCCTATGTTTGGTATCTCGCCTTCGATGTTGTTGTAGGAAAGGTTTAAGTACCTCAAATATTGAAGCATCTCAAGTTCTTTTGGTATTTGTCCAATCAAATTATTACTTGAAAGGTCTACTTGCTGGATGCTCTTCCAAGAAGCCAAATTTGGTGGAAATGTTCCTTTGAAAAAATTGGCCTGCATAAAAAGATTCTCCAGATGTGAACAATTAGCAAGTGAGATGGGTATATCTCCAGCAAATTGATTGTGGGAAACATTGAAATCCACCAAATGTATAAGCTTTCCAACTTCAGCAGGCAGAGAACCACTAAACGAATTTTCACCTATTTTGATGTACATCAGTGATGAGTGCGTCTGCAGAAAATGTGGTGATATAATCCAGTGAAGTTGTTTTGAGATATATCCAGATATTGCAAATTTTTACAGTTCATAAGAACATTGTCAAATATATTGCCCCCTTCAAACTGGTTAAATGATAAGTCCAGATAGTATAGATTGGTGTTGTTGCATAGGGCAAAGACTATCTGTCCTGACAAGTCATTATGGTCCAGACACAATCCTTGCAAATTTGGTAACTTGCCAAAATCTCTTGGAATAATCCCTGAAAAAGAGTTCAATTCAAGGCCAAGTTGAATTAGGTTGACAAAGTTTCCAAATCCTTGTGGAATGGTTCCTGACAGTTGGTTTCCTCCCACGAACAATTCAGTGAGTTGATTTGAGAAATTGGCCATGATTTTAGGTCCATTACCTCCAAATGTATTGGCACTCAAGGAAAGAATTCTTAGATTACTGCAGTTGGTCAGTGATGCAATAAAATCCAAATCTCCTATAGAATTATTGCCGAAGAGATTGTGATTAAGATTAGCTCTTTTGAGTTGTATCAGATCTTCTAAATTAGTTGGAATTTGGCCTGCGAACTTATTATAGGGAAGATCAAGTATCTCAAGCCCAGAAGCATTAGTGATTGAAGTTGGAAAGTTTGCATACAAGTTGTTCCCCCCAACATACAACACTTGTAGATTTGGTAGGGTGAGACCTATGTTGGTTGGGAGATTGCCATGAAAGAAATTGTCGGCCACTGAAATGACAGTAATGGCTAAACTATTAAAGATGGAGGCAGGGATTATACCAGATAGTTTATTTTCTGATGCTGAAAATATAGATAACCTTTTCAAGAGCCCCATCTCCATGGGCAAATTTCCCTCTAGATTGTTGAAGTCGAGACTGATTCGGATCAATGATGATAAGTTCCCAGTGGAAGAGGGAATCTCTCCTGTCAACTTGTTTGTGCGAAGATAAAAATTTTCAAGCCTCTTCAAATTGCTTAGCTGATCAATTGGAATCTTCCTTTCTAGCTTGTTACTGGTTAGGTCAATAGTTATCATCTCTGCACAGTAGCTCAGATTTTCTGGGATTTTTCCACCGAGTGCATTACTTGACAGGTTCAAGACTCTTAGCCTTTTGAGGCGACTGAATTCTTGGGGAATCTCACCATGGAATTGATTCTCCGCAAGTTGGATGAACCTCATGAAGCTTAGATTTTCGACATGAGGAGATAGGGTTCCAGACAACTGCTTATACCTTAGAATCAAGGCTATGACCCTCTGATGTCGAGTACTGCAGGTGACTCCTTCCCACTGGCAATGGTGTTGTGAATGGTTCCAGGAATTCAGCACTCCAAATGAGTGATCATATATTTGCTTCTTGAATTCAAGCAGAGCAAGTCGATCGATCTTATTTTGAAATTGTTTTACAGCTGAAACATGGTTTACTGAAAAGCTCATGGCAACTAAGAGTAGGAGAAAAATGTTTGCTAATGTTGATGAGCGAAATCCCCACATGGTATTTGGAATTTCGATGGGATGTGAAGGCAAAGATGGATTAATTTGCAACAAATTGATGATTGAATGATAAAAGTTTCTGTGGAATGGGAACAATGTTTGAGCTGTTATAGATTCTTGTAGTTCTGCTTATATTAACCCAAACAATTGGAACGAAATAATTTCTTGGTATATTTTCGAGTAAAATGAGCTAAACTTCATTGTGAGAACTTACATTCAGAAATGGTCAGCGAGCTTCCACCAACTTACAATTTAGTAGCCTAATAAAACATACACGCAAGATGATTATTGGTCCTTTACATATCCACGTCTATCAGTTTGGAAAATGGCCCTAACCAGACTCTTTATAGAAATCAGATCACAAAGCTAATGCGCTTCTATTTCTAAACTCTAGTATGCATTTTTCAGTCAATCTGCCTAGGGGAGTCAGTTGCTCTGCTCTAAGTCTACACAAACATACAAAACTAAGCACAAATAATTTATCTGAGGTTGGAGAAAATGTATTCTTGTTTCTTAACCTAAACAACAAAAGTGTTCTCTTCATCTTACTTAGTTATATTTTTATTCCTTTTTCCTCATCTTCTAATTGACAACCAACCAGGTGGGCACGGGTCGGGTACCAACCCCGAACGCTAATTGGCTGACCCGACTCTAACATATCGGGTCATTATTTTTTTGACCCTAATCCGCTCCGATCTTCCTCGGGTACCCGATCCTCGGATACCCGAAAAATAGGGGCGGATCATAGGGTACCCGCCCCTACTTAAAGAATGCAAATTCTACAAACTCATAAGACATAAGATGAACCTGCTGGATGATAGCATCATTCAACAAAAAAAGGCAACAACATCATTCAAACTAGACAAAGACAAAGCATATTCAAATCTCAAAAATGATCATTAGCAGTAGTTCCACACTAAATCATAAAGTTAGAAATATCTACTCTGATACATAACTTCCAACAAGGGCATATAATGAGAAAAATGTACACTATATAGACATTCTCAAATCCAGAAAACATGGCATAATGCATTGACTAGGCATAAATCAAGAAGCTGTCTTCATTTTCCTCCCCTAGCCATGCCATGACAGTTAGTTTCAACAACCTCAAATGTTTCAACAACCTCAACCTTTTACAACACATGAAGGAGCACAATCTTCAAGAATCATCAATCTTCAATATTAATAATAGAATGCTCCACTGTCAAACCTGCAAAAAATTTCCAAAAATAAAAGCAACCAAGAAATATATTAGCACAAGTTGAAACTCAAATGAATAATAAAATTTTCAATGCAATGATAACAATTAACAAGATATGAAAAGTATTACCCGATTCCATTTCTTCAAGTTTAGTTATACTTTCTTCCAAATCAATTGGTTGAATACCCTTGCGAAACCAATCTTGTCCATAAATTATAGCCTCCGCCATTCTTGGAGTTAAAGAGTTTCGAAAAGAATCCAGCACACGGCCTCCCGTACTAAAAGCAGACTTAGAGGCAATAGTAGATACCGGAATAGCTAATATATCTCTAGCAATTGCAGCAAGAATTTGGAACCTATGAGCATTATCTCTCTACCAATCCAATATGTGAAAGTTTGGACAGTGAAAATCTTCCTTCATTTCCATCAAATAGATGTCCAATTCCGTTTTATTGTGAGTGCTATCCAATGTATCAGCCTTTTGAGAATACTTTGCATGCATGTAATCTGATGCCCCTTTAACTGTAATTGCATCAACATCCATTTTATCCATTTCCCTAAACTGATTTTGACTTATTACTTCCTTATAAGGTGATTTTTCAGCAGAATAAAAGTCAAATAGGGAATGTAACACCTTTTCCACCTTAAATTGTAACATTTCAGCATTCTTAGGATCATATGCCTCATCAATTGCCCATTGAACATAACTTAGTTTATGCCGGGGATCAAGAACAACAGCAATCAGAATCAATATGTTAATCCTTTCCACATTACCCCAATATTTATCATATTTTTTCTTCATATTCCCAGCCATAGTTGACAAACCAAAGTCATCACTTTCTTGAAATGAATTAAGAAGACCACCAATGCCAAAAATTTCATTCATATATACATTTCCTGTCACATAACGTGAGCCTGACATTTTCACAGTAGAATAAAAAAAAATTTGAAAAAAAGACAAGAAATCTTTTGCATACTCCCAATCTATTTTAGTTGGCACACCCCTCACCTTAGAACTCCTACGAGTATCATTCTCACTTTGTGGAGTTAACTCTTCGACATATTTGCTATCCACAGTTTCTAGCAACTCAAATGCCTTTTGAAATTTTAGAGCAGCCTCTAACATTAAAAATGTGAAGTTCCACCTAGTTTCAACATCAAGGCATACAAGACTTTTACTTTCGATTCTTTCTTTTTCTATGCAAGATTTGAATCTTTGAGCTCTAGCAGGTGAAGACTTAACATATCTCACAGCTGATCGAATTCTAATAATAGAGTCTTCCAAGTCTTTCAATCCCTCCCCAAACATCAAATTCAAAACATGGGCAGCACATCTCATATGCAAGTATTCTCCATTTAAGACAGTACCTTTCCAATTAATAAGCCTTCTTCTCAAATATTGCAAACGAGTGTCATTTGAGCTAGCATTGTCTACCGTAACAGTCAAAACTTTACTAATTTTCCAATCAAGCAAGCATTTTTCTACTGTCCGACCAATAACTTCACCCGCATGACTTGTAATAGGACAGAAACTTAAAATCTTTTTGTGCAATTTCCATTTATCATCAATAAAGTGAGCTGTCAAACACAAATAATTCAGATTTTAAATGGATGTCCAAGCATCAGTGGTGAGACAAATTCGTGAGGATAAAGTTTCAAAGTATGCCTTCAAACTTTTCTTCTCATCTGAAAAAAGCTTATGGCAGTCTCTAGTTAAAGTTCTACATGATGGCATTTCAAACCGTGGCTGCATAAACTGACAAAAATCCAGAAATCCCCCCCTTTCCACAAATTTAAAAGGTAGTTCATCTATAATCACCATCCTAGCCAACATTCTCCTACATGATTCTTGATCAAACATATGGGTTGTTAATGCTTTTCCCCCTCCCTCTTTTGCTTTAAACTCCAGCGTCTTTTGCCTCTTATCCTTATTATTATACGGATATTTTTTACACCTATGAAGGTGATTACTCAAAGAAGTAGTACCATTTTTGCTTGCACAGGCAATCAATTGTTGACAATATTTACAAGCAGCTTTCTTGTCTTTTGTTTCCGTACCTGTAACAACTGCATAATGCTCCCAAACCCAAGACCTACTGCTCTTGGTAGACACTTTTGTCTCGGATGTTAGAGGAGGTGGTGCTTGACTTGTCTCAGTTTCAGAAGCTCCAGCAACAATTTTTGGATCCATTGATGATGAATGATCAACATTTGGGCTTGCAGCTGTAGTAGCTGTATTATCCCCTGTACTTGACATTTGAAAAATTCAAAAAACAAATCAAATGAAAATCCCACTTCTCTACCATATGCGCAGCTAATACATAGCTCAGAAACTCCCATAAAATCATGTCCAGATTCATCAAATACATAAAATCACTGCTGACTTATTCGATGGCCAGTTGGCCACGCATGTCGCATGTGACCACTAGAGCTTCATTCCATCTTAGTATTATTGGAAATGTACGTGCCTTGCATTTAGATTAGATTCCATCATCAGGAAGAAAAGAAATCCGAAAAAGTGGACAACTAAAAATTTGTTGATTTCTAAAGATGAATTAGAAAGAAAAGGGGAGCTTCATTTTTCTCCTGTCATGAAGAGTATCTCCATGGAAAATTATGGCCAGAATTTGTTTCCGTACCTGTACCATTTATGCCGACCCCCTTTTTCATTTTTTTTTCTTTTTTCTGTATGGGTCCAGCAATTCCTAATCTTAATTGTACAACCTAGTTTTGATTTGGACGAAAGATCAGAATTCATGTAGCCAATTCGACAAAAGCATAGACGTACACATAGATGCAGAATAGTTTGGTAGAAAGAATTGAACTTAAAAGAAAAGAGTTATTGAAAAACCTTGATAGCTAAACCACCCGGCTCCGGCGTCGACAGCATCAGGCGACCTTTGGCAGCGTCCCTTTACTCAAAGGTAGAAAAGGACGACAATGGAGAATCAGGGCTGAAGAGAAAGGGATTTGATTCAGGCAGTTTGAGGAGTTTTAACGGTAGTCTTCGGCCCTAGGTTTGAGAGACAAGGGCATCGGCCACTGAAGACTGAAGACTGAAGACTGAAGACTGAAGAGTGAAGAGTGTCGGCTGAAGCAAAGGCTGAAATCTGAATGGATGACCAATGGATTGATTTAGGTTAGGAACTTAGGGTTAATAACTTAAAAAATTATAAAATTGCCCCTGTATTTTTTAATATTTATATATTATACCCCCGGGTCGGGTACTCACGGGTTTTTGCTTTTACGATCCGTACTCGTATCCAAATGTTCCAGATACCCGACCCTATCTGATCCGCTAAGAGAAATTGGACAGGATATCCTATTTTTCGGTGCGGATCGGGTCGAATCTCTCGGGTTTTCGGGTCAACGGGTATTTTTGCCCACCCCTACTAATGTTTTCTCTCAAATAATTGAGATGACTAGTCAGCGGCGGATTTGTATGTATGGGCATGGAGCACCAAATTCCATTAGTATAGCCTTCAATTTTAGTAGATTTTAAACATTGCCCCCCAATAAATTTTCCTCAAAAGTGAATGTACTGCTCCAAAATCAAAGGACTAGGTTTGCAATTTGATGGAATTGGAATACTAAACAATTCAAAATCAAATGCTTTTTACTCTAATCATTTAGTTTCCTCGAAAGTCAATTTAATTTACTACAAATTACCTAAATACTTTCTTTGGACTTTTTCCAATAAAATAAATATAGAATTAAGTAATCGTTTGTGCAATGAAAAATAAAGAGAAAGTAATATTTTCCAATACAGCATACTTAATGATATCGCAAGCAAACAAGCAGATTAAAAATATTTATCATGCTTTTTTAAAAAATGATTATTTTATTAGTAAGTTTTAGCATATCATTTTGGGTATTAATCATGATATGCATGAATTACATTTACTTGTTATACAAATGTTACTGTTATGTCTTTTAGGAAAAAAATAAGAAGAAACTTTAATATTGGTGGCTAAAAACTTCTTTAATCCAATCTTCAAATGCGCAAGTAGAGTTGAGTCGGTTGACTTCAACTTTTAAATTAGCATGACTAGCACGACAAAACAAGAAAATAAAATGTTTGAAGGATACATTTATTTTCAAAGTAAAATCCATAAGGATGTATCTCTTCATGAGTTCACAAGCTAGCAATTTCACTTTGGGGCTTTAGATCTGCATACAACTGCAAATCTAAAGAAAACCATGTCTTAGCTGTTAGCACCAAGAAGATATCCACTTCCATGCTAGGGAGTGAATTCAGAAATAAAGAACCAAAAAAAAAAAGGAAAGGGGATAATGAAACTTCCCTGAAAATGGAGGAGGACATTGCACTGCTAAGGATGTGGAGTAAAAGGTGGAGTGAAACCAATGGAATAAAAATAGCTGCCGAATTTTTCAATCATTTTAGATGCAGACACACCTAAAACATAAGGAGTCTTCTGGTCAAAAATTTTCAATTCGCCAATTTCAGCGTGACTAGCAGATGTGGGCACCTCTTGTTGACCAGTAGTCTTCTGAAATTTTTGAACATGTCTTTAGAACTGATCAACTAGTTAGGCACAGGTGCGCCTTATCTGGTAGTAGCTTTCTATCCACTAAAACAATAAAATCAATATCAAATGCACAAAACACAAGAAATCTAAAATAAAAGTAATAAAAATGAATTGGGTTGCCTCCCAATAAGTGCCTTTCTTTAATGTTTTTGGCTAGACATTATCATGTTTGTTCAAAGAAGATAAAATCATGTAACTCATTTCAGTGTTTCATCCTCTATGTAATCCTGATAATTTTCGTAAGTAGAGTGATCCTTAAGCACACAAGTTACTTTCTTTCATTGATTAGTAAATGGCACCAAACAAGTAAGTAATGACCTTAATTCTTCACTTACTCCTCCATCACGAGCACTTATCAATTCAAGATATTTGACTATCACAACTCCTAACTTATTCCTATCGTGCAACTCAAAATTTTCTGGTATAACAAAGTCTATTTTATTAACAGAAATTACAAAATAAGAGTTAAGAAAATATCGATTAGGGAATGGAGAAGATGTCATTACATTTGGGAATTGTTCATTGGATTCGTTCACAAGAGCAATTTGAGGTTGGGGTTTCATTTTTTTTTTCTTTTCAATTGTATCTTTAGATCCTTCTTCTTAAAACTCTTGTAGTTCCTTGACACTTATCGAGGTAATTGCACTCTCATATTTCCTAAGATCAATAATGATCTGTAAGGGCAATTCTTCACAAATTAGAGAAGCCAATTGCATCACTTTAGATGCCAATAGACATATTTGATCCACTAGATTTCTAATTCTCATTTCCGTCTCCTGTTAAAATCGATATGTATTAGTAGCTTGTAATTCAATAATTTCTTCAAGAGACATATCTGGCGTGGATGGTGGTTGTTACTGTTGATATTGATATTGAAAAACTATTGGTCTTACTGCATAATTAAAATTGGAATTGTTCCACCATCCTTGATTATGCACATTTGAATTAGGATCATACCACGTTTGAGACATGATTGGAAAACCTCTAAAAGTGTTGATTGGGTGCATTTAGGTCATCTTGAAATGTGGAGCACATAACAATTGAATGACTTGAGGCATAACAAATTTCATAGGTCGTAACAACCAATTTTTTAACAAGAGAGGTTAATGTATCTAAATGTTGATCATTAGAAGAGACACGAACCCCATTAACCCTCTAAGAAATAAAATCCAATCTATCACCAAAATATTGAATATTAGCAGCCATAAACTAGTAAAAAAAATAAGATAAATTAAAAAAAATAAATTAATCAGGCACCAATCCCCAACAATAGCACGAAAAATTGATAGATGTCGAGTTTGTACAATAATAAATACTTACTCAAGAAAAATATAAAATTTTGAGTAGGGTCAAATCTATGAGGATTGAAAAAAAAATTTGTTTCTTCTAGAGCCCAAAATACGGGAGATTTTTTATAAAATCGAGAATAATTAAATAACTCAGATAAAATAAATAAAAAAAATAAATGACAATTTTATTAAGAGTAAAGTAATAATAGATAAACTGTAGCCAAGAAATATTTTTTTTTTTGAAAAATTAGAATTTTATTGAACTGAGGCAAATAAAAGCATACAAATCTCAATTAACCCATCTTCTACGGAAGTTAGGAAACCCTAATTGATCCGGTAACCCCTCCCTGGACATTAGTAGGCAGTTCACGATGGCTATCAAAGACATTCTCCTGCTCCAAATCTGCCCCCAGGTTGGCCAGGCAATCAGCGGGTCTATTTGCCTCTCTATAGCAATGTGTGATCTCCCAGAAGTACTGCTTGTAGCTGAGCAACTCGTCCACCTCCCGTTGAAGCCTCCACGGGCAGCTCTGACACCCTTGCAGAATCAGCACCAATCCAAGCGAGTCAGTCTCGACATGCAGCTCCTGCAACCCCCGAGAAACAGATAGCTACACCCCAAATAGCATGGCCATGAGCTCCGCATGCAAACTCGTCAAAGAATCAAAGAAGCATGAATAGCCAAACAAGAGCTTCCCTTCCCTATCCCTCACCACACCCCCACCCCCACCAACCCCCGGACTCCCTCTAGCACACCCATCCGAATTCAATTTGTACCCTTCCTTAGGAGCCACCCACTGCACCTGAAGAACCGAAACCCCCGTCTCAAATCAACCAAATAGAAGTGAAAAGCATCCCACGATCCAAAAGAACATTCTACCTCCGAGAAGCGGCAACGAAATAATTCACACAGTTGTAGAAATACCTGACGCACCACCTCAGTACACACCGCCTTCCTCCCATCAAAATCTCTCCTATTTCGCGCTTTCCATAGCTCAGTAGATCACCATAGGAAGCACCCGATAGACGAATTTGAGATACATATTTTGCCCCCGGCGCAACCACCAACGAAACACCATATGCCTCAATGGATACACCACGGTCAACTCCCCTGGACTGTCCTCGAAGCTATTCCAAACTGCCCTAGCTAACTCCCCTGTGCAAAAGGTGTGCTGGACACCCTCCTCGCTCGGCTCAGAGCAACAGTGACACTTCGATGGTCCCTGAATCCCAAATTTTTGCACTACATCCATCAATGGAAGACGCGACCGCAAAAGCCGGAGCAGGAAGAAAGAAATCTTGAGTGGACAGCCCTTCAGCCACGCCTGTGAAGTGACCCAAGAGCAACTGGATGCCGGAGCAACAAGGGAGTAAACCGAGGCTACCGAGAATGCCCCATCAGTCGTTAAAGCCCAGACCATCCTATCAGCTCCTAGAGCGGCCGGAGGAGAGACCTTCACTATTTGCCTCACCAGTTCTGGCTCTAAGACCTGATTAAGCATCCGCAAATTCCATAGTGCCCGATCGACAAAGTCTGACACTGCATGCTGATGAAAAATATCCACGTGATGACACAAAGCCCTAGTACCCATCCAGTTATCATGCCAGAAATCCATGGAGCCCTCCCCTTGGATCCAGCCGATGTGTTCCTCCACCAAATGTTGGACCAAACATAATCTCCGCCAAGTGCAGGACTGAGAAGGAACCTCTTCTGCCAAACACGGATGCACCCTTTTACAATATTTTGCTATTAGGAATTCTGCCCATAGCGATTTTTTCTGCTGAAAATTCCACCAAAGCTTAATGGAAAAAGCGTCGTACACCATGGCAATGCTACGAATACTGACCCCACCAGCTTTCGGAGGTCAGCACAAATCTCCCCAGCTTATCCACTGAAACTTAGGGCCAGCCTCCGACGAGCCCCACAAAAAGGCAGCCATCACATTTTCGATAGACGCAAAAACTCCCTTTGGCAGAGATGCTGCTGGTAACAAGTAGGTCGGCATTGAGGAAAGCACACTTCTTAACAACACCAATTTGCCCCCAGTCGAAAGAACCCGATGCTTCCATGATAAGATTCTAGTCGTTACCGTACTGCAGATGTCTGCAAAATAATGCAATCTTCTCCATCCAATAAATAAAGGGCATCCAAGGTATTTGATTGGGAAGGACTTGTGCGACCTTGTGCGAAAAGCCTGTTATCATCCCGATCATTGCTCGACGTTGCAGGAGACAAATTGGGGTGCACCAAAAAGCAACTCTTCCGACAATTAACCCGCTGTCCCGACAGTGAACAGTATCCATCTAGCACCCTCTTAACCAACTTCATAGAAGCCTTAAGGCCGCTAGTGAAAATTACCACGTTGTCAACATATGCCAAGTGAGTGACCACAGGGCAACCACTCGGCACTTTAAAGGACCGGAAGCTCCCATGCTCTGCCAACGTATTCAGAGAGCGAGACAGAACCTCTGTCCCAATAACAAACAAGGCCGGCGAAATTGGATCACCCTGACGCAAGCCTGGAGTGGACTTAAAGAACCCATGCGGCAAGCCATTCACAATGATGGAAAACCAAACATTGAAATCAATCTCCACACCATATCAATCCAAGCCTTGCAAAACCCAAACTGCCTGAGAAGTTGCGTAAAAAACAACCAAGATATCCTATCATAGGCCTTCATCATGTCCAACTTGAGCATCACATTCCCTTCCCGGTTGGGTTTTTTAATATCACTCAACAACTCTTGAGCTAAGAGAAAATTGTCCGCCATCTGCCTCCCTGGCACGAAACCACTCTGCTGCGGTGAGATAATACCAGGAAGAACCCTAGCTAGACGGGCGGATAAGATTTTGGAAATGACCTTGTTGACAAAGTTGCATAAACTTATCGACCGGAATTGTGTAAAATCCTGAGGGCATTGAACCTTTGGCAGCAACACAATTGTAGTAGTGGTGACACTTCTTGGCAACATCGCACCACAAAAGAAGCTCACTATAGCTCTATGGACATCTTCAGCGACCACCTCCCACGTAGCCGTGAAAAACTTCCTCGGGAAGCCATCTGAGCCCGCCGGTCCCTATCCATTGAGAAAATGACTTCCTTCACTTCATGTAGTGATGGTACCTCAGTCAGCACTATATTATCGTGATCCGTGATAACCCTAGGAATGACCTCAAGCATGTCATTGGACGTGTTTCCCACCTCTTCTGTAAACAACTCCTGGAAGAACGAGACGGTCTCAGTACAAATGCTTGCTTCATCATCCACCCACTCACCATTTGTCCTCCTAATTCTATGAATCACTGATTTCCTCCTCCTTTCCATCACTACTACATTGGAAAAATGCCGTGTTCATGTCACCATCCGAAAGTCATTTAACCCGAGCTTTCTACCCCCAGAACCCTTCCTCCACCACAAAAGCATGGCGCAATCGCACCCGTGCCTCTTGTAGACTCGTCAACAGCGTGTCTGACGGATGCTCATCATGGGCTATTTCCACCTCGACTACGTTTTGCTCTGCCATCCGAACTGCCAAAAATATATCACCAAAAGAGGTCCTAGACCATTGTCGAAGCGCCTGTTTCGTCCTATGCAATTTCTCCGATAACACCTTGAGAGGCGACCTCGTGGCGGAAGTAGACCAACACTCCTTAACCACATTCAGGAAACCAGGTTTGGCTGTCCACACATTCAAGAAACGAAAAGGCGTCGGCTTGCCATCCAACCAAAATGGTTTACTCAATTGATCATTGATGCAATAATAATTCCGTTTATTAACTGATAAATAAGTGATAACTGCCAAACAAGTTATGACAGTCAATTTCTCCTTTCTGTATTGATAATTAAGGTATGATCGTTAACCACCACTCTAATCAAGAAATAACTCTAGGTACGATTTAGAGTTCAACTTTTCAATTACTTTAAGAATTAGAAAAGCTCTATTCTAACAAAATAATATACTATGGGGGTTGCTTTAAATTAGCCCATATGTTTCCTTGATATAAATCCAATCATGTCAGTTACCATTATTTTAAAGCAATTAAACAATAATGGATTTAAATGTTTTAATTGGTTCTATGTTATTAGATTAATTAAACAATGGGTCTTAACTATTCAAATAATATAATAACCATAAGAAATTAAATCAGGGAACATACGAATCCCAGTAAATGAAAAAAATATAATCAATTCAATATCATAGTTTTAGTTGAATTAAATCCTCTGTTGTTCCTTAACTAGAACGAAAAGTTTGGCCCATCTTCTTGTGAGAAAGAAAAAGTCGATAATGATGTTCCCCTTTTTTTCCCCAAGCAAAAGATACGAACCAATTGTTTCTTGCTTGGAGATTATTAATCCCCCAAAAGAGCCAGCCGTCCTATCTTCCTAACAAATTTCCTATTTTTTGGCTATTACAATAAGGAATACTTCCTACTGGAAGAAGGGAATCCTC
Source organism: Coffea eugenioides (assembly GCF_003713205.1). NCBI lineage: Eukaryota > Viridiplantae > Streptophyta > Magnoliopsida > Gentianales > Rubiaceae > Coffea > Coffea eugenioides. The sequence continues at coordinate 20,934,240 of NC_040037.1, forward strand.
AAAAGATAAATGTTGATCTTGATCCCTATCTTTTGATGTTTACAAAACAAATGGATGATACTAATATCTCTTCAAGATATACTTTCAGTTATGAAGTTATTTGATTCCATGAACAAGTGCAATTGAAAGAAGACAAAGGTTGCTGAAAGCTGTCGGACGCTCAAAAAAACTGCATCGAACGCCCGGCAACCATTGAGTATCTTCGGACACAGAAAACCAGCCTATCGGACGTCCTAAGGAATTGAAGAAAAATTCTCAGTTTTACATCATACCTTCGGACGCAGAAAACCAGCCTATCGGACGTCCGATAGAATTGAAGAAAATTTTTCAAACTCACTGCCTGCTGTCGAACGCAAGCATCGGACGTCCGACAGTATCGGACACATGCATCGGACGTCCGACACTCCAACGGCTAGTTGACTCTTCAGCTACTTTCTACCCGTTGGAAGCACTAATGAGGCACTTTTTTGATCCTATATGAATAGTGGTTGGTCAGATACTTAAAACAACTTTTGCACACTGAAGATACAAAAGATCTAGAGTGATTTTAGTGAGAAAATACTCATCAAAGAAGATTTGTAGTCTTAGTTGTGTGAGGTTCATTGTAAGTTTTTCATTTGTGAGTGAATCTTTCATGAGTGTAGCTCTGTGAGGGTTGTCCTGAGGGATAGTAAAACGTCCTGGCTTGACCGAGTGGTGTTCGGGGCAAGGAGGAGGTGAACCTTCCTTTGTACGCAAGAGTGATTGTAATTTATCAATTTGAAGAAGCTTATTTGAATTAATCTACAAGTTCAAGAGGAGCTGTGTAGTTAATTGGTTTGCAATTCGTTCCCTTTTATTTACTTATTATTATATTGCGATCTTTTAATTGCTTATCGATTGGCTTTTCGATTGGTTGTCTTCGATCCTTGCAATCGGTATCAGAGCTTGGTCTCCTAGAGATTAAGCTCAATCGGCTTGGGAGTAAAAATGACAACCAATAATGCCATGTTTTTTGAAGGACATTCTGTCATTAGACCACCTATGTTTAATGGGTCAAATTATGTGAATTGGAAAGAAAGAATGATTATCTTTTTGCAGTCTATTGATATTGAATTGTGGTTTATTATTAGTGAAAGTCCATATGATACCTCTCTTATAGATGAAAATACTCTCAGATCTAGACAAAAAATGAGAAGTGAACTGACTGCTGTGGATAGAATTCATCTCACCTTAAATGCAAAAGCCATGAATGTGTTATATTGTGCCTTAGATTCAAATGAATCTGCTAGAGTCAAAGGCTGCAAGTCAGCCAAGGAAATTTGGGATAAATTGAGAGAATTTCATGAAGGTAGTGAGAATGTTAGAGAACAAAAGAAGTCTATTCTGGTTACAAAATATGAATCCTTCAAGATGCAACCTCATGAAAACATTGATGAGATGTATTGTAGATTTAATGATCTCATTAAGGATTTGGAGGTGCTGGAAAAGGAATACTCTCTAGGTGAGAAAAATAGAAAAATTCTGAATGCCTTATCGAAGGATTGGGAGAGTAAAGCGACTGCTATTGAGGAAGCTAAAAATCTAAATATCTTGCCCATTGAATCTCTTATTAACTCTCTAATTTCTTATGAGCTGAAACTCAAGTTCAAGGTGCAGGAGGAAGAAGGTACAAATGTGAGAAAGAGTATTGCTCTAAAAGCTTCACAAGATGGGATGATACAGCCTCCGTGAGTGAAGATGACAGGGAAGGTGATGATAGTGATATTGCACTCATCACACGAGGCTTCAAAAGAATACTCAACAAGAGGAGATTCAGAAAAGGTGGACCTAGCAACTCCTTCCCGAATCAATCCAACAACTTGAGAAACAAAGGAAAGCTAGAGTTCAACAAAAAGCAAATTGATAAGTGCTTTGAATGCGGCCAACCTGGACACTACGCAAGTGAGTGCCCAATGAAGAAGAGGAAAGGTGAAAGAAAATCCAGATTCAATAACTTCCAGTTCACATGGAATGAATGCAACTCTGATGGTGAAATTGAAGAGGAAGAAGAATCTGCTCAATTGGTTTTCATGGCCATTGGAGATGATGAGGTAACATCTTCTAACTCTCAATTTGAAAGTGATGATGAAACTGAAGATGATCTTGAATCTTTTATTATAAAATTGCATGATAGTTTGAAAGAATCTTGTGTTAAAAATAAGGAATTGAAACACAAAATTAGTTTTCTTCTTCAGGACAATACACGCATTTTTCAAGAAAACAAGAAACTGAAAACTGAAAATGATTTCTTGAAAAAGAATGAGATTGATTTATAAAATAAACTTGATAGAAAAACAAGGTTTTGTGACATACTAAAAAATGAACAAAATTGTTTGAAAAGAAGAATGAATGATCTTGGCCAGTGGCTTCAACATCAGAAACAGAATTACCTTCAAAGGAATGATAAAAAGTCTCACTTTAGCACTCATCAGAACAAGTTAAATTATCATGCAAATGATTTTACCATCCATAGGAGATGTCAAGTCAGTTTTGTTAAATCTGTTCATTTGAATGATCCATCAGCTATGTGCAGCTTTTGTTGTCAATTCGGTCACATGAATAGCAACTGTTATGTTAAGAAAAACATGAGAAATGGTATGAGATGCATGTGGATAGTTAGACATGATGCTAACTCTAACAAGTAGGAGATATTGGTAAGATTGATGTGATTCTTGTTCATACTATTTTTTTTCTCTTTTGATATTTCTGATACTTTGAACTGAGTTTTCGCTGATATTTTTTGTATATTACTGAATCTGTATGATGTCTAAAAGGGAAAGAAAAGAACTATTCTAATATAATGATGATTTGCTTTGTTAAACTCTCTGTGATATGTTGGTACTCCTTTTGATATCAATTCTCTGTGATATGATAGTTATTGCTGTCATTTCTCTGTTTTTACTTGAAATACTGGATTCTTTGTTATTGTTGTTGGATTATGGTAGCTGATTTTTACTCTCATCTTATGATGACAAAAAGGGGGAGAAATGGATGCAATGAGTAAAGGGGAGTTATTCTGAGATTATGAGTTTGGCTCTTGAAAGTTTTGGATGCAATGATTGAGGGGGAGCTTATACTTATTTTTGTTTCTTTCCATCCATTGTTTTGTCATCATCAAAAAGGGGGAGAATGTTGATCTTGATCCCTATCTTTTGATTTTTACAAAACAAATGGATGATACTAATATCTCTTCATACTTTCAGTTATGAAGTTATTTGATTCCATGAACAAGTGCAATTGAAAGAAGACAAAGGTTGCTGAAAGCTGTCGGACGCTCAAAAAAACTGCATCGGACGCCCGACAACCATTGAGTATCTTCGGACGCAGAAAACCAGCCTATCGGACGTCCTAAGGAATTGAAGAAAAATTCTCAGTTTTACATCATACCTTCGGACGCAGAAAACCAGCCTATCGGACGTCTGATAGAATTGAAGAAAATTTTCAAACTCACTGCCTGCTGTCGGACGCAAGCATCGGACGTCCGAAAGTATCGGACACATGCATCGGACGTCCGACACTCCAACGGCTAGTTGACTCTTCAGCTACTTTCTATCCGTTGGAAGCACTAATGAGGCACTTTCTTGATCCTATATAAATAGTGGTTGGTCAGATACTTAAAACAACTTTTGCACACTGAAGATACAAAAGATCTAGAGTGATTTTAGTGAGAAAATACTTATCAAAGAAGATTTGTAGTCTTAGTTGTGTGAGATTCATTGTAAGCTTTTCATTTGTGAGTGAATCTTTTATGAGTGTAGCTCTGTGAGGGTTGTCCTGAGGGATAGTAAAACGTCCTGGCTTGACCGAGTGGTGTTCGGGGCAAGGAGGAGGTGAACCTTCCTTTGTACGCAAGAGTGATTGTAATTTATCAATTTGAAGAAGCTTATTTGAATTAATCTACAAGCTCAAGAGGAGCTGTGTAGTTAATTGGTTTGCAATTCTTTCCCTTTTATTTACTTATTATTATATTGCGATCTTTTAATTGCTTATCGATTGGTTTTTCGATTGGTTGTCTTCGATCCTTACAGATAACATAAACAAAATGGTTCCTAATAAGAATTGGAAACTAATGTCTTGAAAGAAAATCCACATTCACACTTCAACTAAAGAATCCCAACTGCTTTAGGAACTTATAAATAATTTAAATATAAAAATTAACAACATTTCTACATGTTCATTCAAATTAATTTTAAAAAAATTAATGTATTTTAAATATCAAATTATTTAAAAATTTGTTTACATACTTTCACTATAATATGATAGTATACATCAAATAATGTATCTCATATCCAAAATTTGGTAGATATTCTCTTTTATAAATATTCTTTTAGATAATTTAAATTTTTATAATGACCATAAACCTAGAATTATATATTCATACTTAATTAAGTAGAAAAACATCCACTAATCCATTTTTCTTCATTAATAAATATTCAATTTTCAATAATATTGGTAAATGTATCGGTATAATAGTTAATTTTCTTTTTTACACTAAGTTAATTCAAAATTAAGAAGAGATGATGAACAATTTGAATACTAATCAATGATATGATGGTGAAAGGAAATAATTTATGGGCTATGTAAGATTTCAATAATTGTGATTTAAAAAGGTGTTACTATATTTTTATATAATAATTTGGTAGAAAACAGATATCATTAAGATAAGATTGATTATTTTTTAAAGTAATTTTAACATTAAAGATAATTTTAAACATATAATATAATCATTGTAATAATTTGATAGAAAAAAAAATATCGTTACAATAAGATTAGTGTTTTAAATATATCATAGGCATCCGATCATCTGGCAATGCTGCAGGGTAATTTTCGTACAATTGATTCCCGCCTTCTGTCCCTTGATGTCGTTCTCATCGTATATGGTAGCAAAATCAACATTCAAAGAAGGGAATGCTTAATAGAAGCAAGAGTATGCCTTGTAATAAAATACAGTTTATTGTATAATGTACACATTATAGAAACATAAGATCCAAACATGATAATGATGTTCAATCAGAATTCCGTGAATTGGCTGCCTTTCAACTAAAAAGCCAAAGGTCTCCTTTTCAACTCATCAGACTGGCAACTTCAGCTCCGAGATTCAGACCAACAAACAAACAGCTGCAAATCAAGGTTTTATGCTTTAGTACCTGAAAGAAGACATCCTTTTCCACGCTACTGATCACAACACATAACTTTTGTTTTGTTTTGTTTTTTCTTTTTGCTAAAATAGATTCTGAATAAAAGAATGAGTTAGCTTATAAGACTATATCAAGAATGAAATTGCTTATCTAAAATATAGAGGAAATGAACATCCAACTTTGTGAAGCGTATTAAATTCTTGTATGCACCTGTGGCAATTAAGCTTCAAGATTTTTTGGATATGCACTGACACCAAGAAAAACATCCTTAATATGATGTAATTTTCCGACAACTTCATTCATGTGCATCCGATCATTTGGCGATTTTTCTGAGCATTTGAGCCCGATTTTCACCAGGGAAATAACACACTCCATCTCTCTTCCACCATCAATTTTATCCCCTCCAGGATCCATTCTTTTGTTTTCATCTCCTGCTTTAGAAAGCAGCAAGGGGTCCACGATCTCATAAACTTGTCCAAGCAAGGCCCTATTAACATAATTATGCAGATCCAGTTCATCCACGAACATATCATCTATTGACCTCTTCCTTGTAATCATCTCTAGCAAAAGAATTCCATATCCATAGACATCCCCCAGAGTTGATGCCGCAACACCCATTCCGTACTCTGTATTTTTGTTTTTAGATATATTATTGTTACATTGTACAAGAAAATAGGGAAAATTATCTAAGGGACTGAAACCGAATCAATTGTTAGATTCGGGTAAATTTAAACATAGCCACTAAGTACTGGTTCGTAAATGAGACTTAATTGAAATTGTTAAAAGTGAATCGCTACAAGCTTGGGTCAATTGCTTATTGTTCCCTAAAATCGTTTTATCAATAAGTTACTCCTTAAAACTAACTTTTAATATACAGGGTATATCATCCAAGAACTTGAGAAAAAGTCAATTATAATTTTTGTAAACTAAGGGCACGAATTTATTTGCTATTTCTCATCCTTTTTTTTTTGCTTGCTTTTTTTTTTTTCGTCTCCATAGTGGACATGCCACTATTTTATTGCTGCTTGTTTCAATAATATGTATATTTTTCTTGTTCGGAAAAATTTTATATTCATTGATAGCGTATACACAAGTGGGGTTAATACATGTAACATATGCAAAACATAATGTTCAATTTCAAATTGTAATTAGTTTTTATATATCCAACCTCACTTACATATACATTGCCAATGTATAGAAATTTTATCCTTCTTGTTTTACCCTATTGTTAGTTAATATTAGTTTCAATTAGCATTTTAAAGTATTGAATAAAAATTGTTGCATTAATGTGGTTTGTTACTTCAAAATGTACTTTAACATAAAAGCTCTATGTATATTTTCTGTGTTATCCCATAGAAAAATGAGATAAACAGATCATAGAACTTGGGAGAAAGAGTTTTAAATTTTTCTCTTTTTAAATCTCTGAAGAAGAATCTTAAGGAACACAATAGAATTATCAAAAAAAAAAAAAAGAGGATGCAACTGTACAGCTAATTCCATGTGAATATATTTGTTAACCTATACTTTGTAAGTTCGATTATTCATGCAAATTATGCAATCATCGAATGATATAATAAATCAAGGGTTGAGAATTAGAAATAAAAAATGAAATATATATATATATATATTAAAAATCAAAGAATGAGTTAAAAGCGATTTTCAAAAGTTATTCCAAAATATGCTTAACGAGATGAGTGGAGAGAAAGTGCAACATGACAAAATTGAGAAGGAAAATAATAAAATAAAGAGAATCATTGATTATATCTCCCAAAGTTCTTAACTCCAATAAAGAATGAGTTAAAGAGCCAAATAATAATACTATGTTTTTTTATTTCTAAACCCTAAGGATACGGGACAGGGACGGTCATCAGGTGGATCATTCCTGAGCTGTTTACTGTCAAGATTTGGCCAAAAAAATATACGGTCTAGATCACTTGTTGTACCTCATTTTTAACAACGTGTGTAGGGTCTATAAAAATTTATTCTAGAGTTACACGTTGTGCAAACAAAATTACGTCGTGTGCAAACAAAGTTACGCGCTGTGTAAAATGTACATAATTGCCAAGAACGGTTGCAGGTACAATTGAAGTGACATCTTGACCATAAAAATAATTACCACTCAGAGGATCTGCGTAACCGATTGATCCTTTTATAGCAATAGTACTGCCGGTTCCCAGCTCGGAGGATCTGTTGATGGGTTTCGGGAGAAGCCTTGCCAATCCAAAATCACCCACGTGGGTGAAGAATGTTACTTGGTTTTAGATCACAATGAACAATCTCTGCGTCGTAGTGGTCGTGAAGATATTGCAATGCTGAAGCCACATCAATTGCAATATTTAGCTTCTGAATAAGATTAAGACTTCTGCAGCTTGTTGCTTGATCAGTTGTCTCTGGATGCAGCCATAGGTCCAGATTTCCATTTTCCATAAACTCGTAGACTAGAGCTTTGAATTCATCCCCCTTGGAATCAATATTGGAGCAATGACTCACGATAGAGATGAGGTTTGTATGGCGAATGTTTCTCAATGTTTTGCACTCAGCCTTAAAACTTTTGGAAGCCCCATTCTTCTGAAGATCAAGAACGACTTTGACTGCTACGAGCTTATTGCCAAGTTTTTCTAGAATGCCTTTGTAGACGGCTCCAAAATTTCCTGAACCAATTAAGTTTTCTGGAGAAAATCCTGAAGTTGCACGAAGAAGTTCATGGTAAGAAAGTCGTAAGAGCTCATCGATTCTTGTGGGCATGCTAGAGAATCTGGCCACTAGTCTTCTTTCTCTTATTCGATATACCAAGAGATATAACAACACTGCACCAAGAACCAGAAACGTTGCCGGTAAAACAATGGACGGCAATATGATAACCTTCAGCTTTCCTCTATTTTCCCCTTAATCACTGGGCAATGTGGGAACTCCAATTCCGGAATGCCTCCACAGAGTTTGTTGTTGCCAATCAATGATATTTGACTTGCATTGCTGAAAATCCGTGTTTGGTACCTCTCCCTCGATGTCGTTGTAGGAAAGGTTTAAGTACCTCAAATATTGAAGCTTCTCAAGTTCCTTTGGTATTGATCTAGTCAAGTTATTACTTGAAAGGTCTAATTGCTGGATGCTCTTCAAAGAAGCCAAATTTGGTGGAATTGTTCCTTGGAAAAAATTGGATTGCATATAAAGATTCTCCAGATTTGTACAATCAGCAAGAGATATGGGTATACCTCCAGCAAGTTGGTTTTGGGAAACATCTAGATCCACCAAATGTATAAGCTTTCCTACTTCACGAGGCAGAAAACCACTAAACGAATCTTCACCTAACATCAAATGCATCAGTGATGAATGCGTCTCCAGAAAATGTGGTGAAATAATTCCAGTGAAGTTGTTTTGATATATACCCAGAACTTGCAAATTTTGACAGTTCATAAAAACATTATCAAATATATTTCCCCCTTCAAACTGGTTAAATGAAAACTCCAGACGGTATAGAGCTGTGGCGTTACATAGGGTAGAGACTATCTCTCCTGAAAACTCATTTTGGGCTAGACTCAGAAGTTGCAAATCTTGTAATTTGCCAAAATCTCTTGGAATGTGGCCAGAGAGAGTTTGCTTGCATATATAAATTGACAAGATTTCCAAACCCTTCCGGAATAATTCCTGACTGTTGATTTCCCCCCATGTACAATTTAGTGAGCTGATTTGAGAGATTGGCCATGACTTTTGGAAACTTACCTTCAAAATTATTGCCACTCAAGGAAAGAGATGTTAGATTACTGCAGTTGGTCAATGATGCAACAAAATCCAAGTCCCCGGTAGAATTATTGCCGAAGAGATTAATAGAAAAATTTATTATTTGAAGGTTTGTCAGATCTCCTAAATTAGCTGGAACTTGGCCTTGAAAGTTATTTCTGGAAAGATCAAGTGTTACAAGCCCAGAAGCATTGGTGATTGAAGCTGGAAGGTTTCCATAGAACTTGTTTTCCCCAACAGCTAATACTACCAGATTTGGTAGGGTGAAACCTATGTCGGTTGGGAGATTACCATGAAAGAAATTGGCGGCTACTGAAAATAAAAAATGGCTGCATTATTAAAGATAGAGGCAGGGATTATACCGGACAGTTTATTTCCTCCAAGTCTTAATATGGCAAGCTTTTTTAAGAGCCCCATCTCCTTGGGCAAATATCCGCCCAGATTGTTGAAGCTGAGCACGACTGTGATCAGTGATGGTAAGTTCCCAATGGAGGAGGTAATCTCTCCTGTCAAATTGTTGGAATAAATATTAAGAAGTTCAAGCTTCTTCAAATTGCTCAGCTGATTAATCGGAATTTTCCCTTCTAGCCTGTTGCTCATTAGGCTAATTGCAGTCATCTCTGAGCAATAGCTCAGGTTTGCTGGGATTTTTCCACTGAGTGCTTTTCCTGACAAGTTCAAGACTCTTAGCCTGAAGAGGTGACCGAATTCTTGGGGAATCTCACCACGGAATTGATTCTCCTCAAGATGGATGAACCTCATGAAGCTTAGATTTCCAACATGAGGTGATATAGTTCCAGACAAGTGCTTATCCCTTAGAGTCAAGGCCATGACCCTCTGATGTCGAGTACTACATGTGACTCCTTCCCACTCGCAATGGTGTTGTGAATGGTTCCAGGAATTCAGCACTTCAAACGGGTCGTCGTATATCTGATTCTTGAATTCAAGCAGAGCAAGACAATCAGTCTCATTTTGAAAGTGTTTAGAAGCTGAAAGATGGCTTACTGACAAATTGATGGCAAATAAGAGTATGAAAGAAAGGTTTGCTAATGTGGATTGGCGAAATCCCCACATGGTATTTGGAATTTCAATGAGCTATGAAGCCAAAAATGAATTAATTTGGAACAAACTGATGATTGAATGATAAAAGTTTCTGTGGATTGGGAAACATGTTTGAGCTATTACAGATTCTTCTTGTTGTGCATTACAATTACAAGGCCAAGCAACTGGAAGAACTTAATTTTATTGGTACAATTGCGATAAAAATTAGCTGAACTTCGTTGTCAAAACTTAATGCAGAAAATGGTCAGTGAGCTTCCACCAATTTTGCATTTAGGCGAATGCAGAAATGACCCGAGTCCTACTACTAATACTTTTCAAAACGTGAAAGAGAACTTGTGAAGGAGATCAGAAACAATTAAGTCAAAGTCTTAAGGGCCACTTGTTGAGGTATTTGCTTGCGAATCCCCAGTATTCTATAGCTACAAGATGGCTCAGCTAACAAATCCCTAGTATTTTGTCAATACAAGTTGGCTCAATTGATAAGAATGGATCACTGCTTCACAAAAGATAGTGTATTTGAATCCCGCTGTCAATGTGAGGTCGGTGTTGGTGGATGATCTGTAAGAACCTTTGTAAGCTATTTGTGGTTCCGGAGGCATGCTCTGACCGGCAGTGATACCCAGAGCCGAAGCCAAAGCCGAATCCATCCAAAAAAAATTTTACCCAAAAAAATAAAAAGATTCCCTGGTATTCTGCTATTTAATATGATGTATCAGAGATGACCAATAATCTTCCCAGTTGGCACACGACAAAAATTAAATTTAACAGAAGATGGATAGTAAACATCAATCCTGAGATTTTACAAAACTAGCATTGTCTAAATAGTACCACAAATTTAGTTACAACTTACGCTCATCTGCTAAATTGTACATGAATGTTTGTTGCGTGACATTCAACTACTTTTCATTATTTTACGAAGTCTTAGAATCTAGCCTTTGCGCTCCATTAGTTTGAGCACGAATCCAGTAGATAAATAAATGTGAAATGTCATCATTATTAAAATTGATAAAAAAAAACTTAATCTTCTCTCTTTTGGGATTTTTGGTGAGAACTTTTTATCACTTAAAATTTTTAGCTGAATTTTTTTCTCACATTGAATTTTTTACATGAGAGTGAGAGTTTCTTGTATTTTTAAGCTTTGTCTTGAGATTTGTAATTGATATATACTAGATCTACCATATGCACATGCATAGATCTTCTAACTATACAAATGTGTATATTGTATTGTCAGAAATTTCAGAGTATTATATTATCCTCTGTTATTTTTTTAGTATTAAAGAAAATCCCTTCTATTGTGTTGGACATGTGAATATATGTTATGACCCACGGCCATGATCATCATCATCAAGTCACGATTGATCAAGTTTTAGTTGGAGCATTTGGAGTACTTCATTTGCACTAATGATTATTGGTAATTACTAGACAGTTACTGCCAAGCTAGCAGTAGTAGTTAGGAGAAGGAATAATTGACAGGTGTCGAGTCTGTACAATAATAATTACCTACTCTAGACAAATAGAAATTTTATATATAGCGGTGAGTATGGTCGAATCCATAGGGATTAGGGAAAATTTGTTTCCTTTCAAGTTAAGAAAATTTATGGGGATTTTGGAAATTAATAGAATTAAAAGAAAGTAATATATCCAAGCAACAAAAATGAGAGAAATAAGTAATGGTAAAAGTTCTAGCTTAAGGATACACTTCAAAAATGGTTCAGGCAACTGATCATTGATTCAAATATAATTTCAACATTCATTAGTAAACAGGTTTTTACTTGTTGATATGATATGACAATCAGTTCCTCCGTACTGTTTCGATAGTCAAGGTACGACTATTGATTATTTTCCTAATTTAGAAATAACCCTAAGTACGACCGTAGGATTTAATTCCTCAATTGTATTAGAAATTAGAGAAACCCTGTTCTAATTAAGAAACACGCTACGAGGGTTTATTTAAATTAGATTGTACGTTCCCCCGACACAAACCCAATTATGCCGGTTGCTACTGGGATTAGAATAGTCAAATAATTACGGATTCAACTACTCCAATTAGCTACTAGATTATGTGGATAATTAAATATTACGCACCTATTCAATCACACATAATAATCATAACCTATAAAGCAGAAAACTTACAAATACCAATAAATAGAGGAAATAAATAAAATCAATTAGATCTCACAATGATAGCTGAACCAAATCCTCAGTTGTCTCTTGACTAGAGATGCAAAATTAGTTCTCCATTAATGGAGAACGAGCCATTCCAAAAGAAAAATCCGTTGGAAGCTTACAACTTTTGTTCTTCTAATTGTTTTAAAAGAAAAGGAACAGCCCGATTTCTTCAAAACAATTTCTTTCTTTTTCCTCAATCTCCTATGTGAAACTTGCTTGATTCATTGGTTTCCTAATACCAATCAAACTACTAAAAGATTCCATTACAAATCAGTTTCCTCAAGTTCTCCCACGGCTCAAGACTAACGCGGAATGTAAAAGTAGGAAAACTTCCAGCCGCTGTCAATTTTTGGAATTTGACTTGGATTGGGAAACTACCCAATATCAATCGCGACTTTCCAGCTTTGAGCAATGAGCTTAGGCGCGCCCACGTGCAATCATTAGATGTTTTTTTCACTAGAAAATCTTCATTTAAGCATTTTTCATTCCCACTCCTGAAATAAGTGCAAAATACCAAATGAAAGTAGAATCTATCAAATAAGAAGATATTTGGCAGAAATAAAAGGACAATTATAAACACTTATACCAATTAATTGCACCCTATCAACTCCCCCATACCTAAATTATGCTTGCCCTCAAGCATAATCAAGCTCAGAAGTACAATCAAGAAGTCGAGCAATTTGTAGCAACCCATATAAGCACAAATAGCCTATTGTCCTAACAACTTCGTTGGAATCAAAACATGCCAAACTTAACAATCCTCACAAGGGATTTAGTACATGCACTCAGCACTCAAAACGTACAAGGTGAAATTTGATCTCACAAAATGGCACAATGGAGTGACATTACCATAAGCTTGTTAATATATCATATCTCTACCACTAAAAGTTAATTTAAATGCAAAAATCAAAGGGACTTTTATTAGGATGCAACGGGGCTCGAGTGAAGGGTAGGATATAAAGGTAAATTAGGGTATATAACTGTTAAAAGAATGTCCAAAAATTTATGACAAGGAGTTATTCCCAACTCAAACTCCCAAGGCATGAGAACACTTTCTACCCATTTAGCAAGTGCAATCATCTTTAACAATTGCCATTACTACTTTACAACATTTAAGAATAAGAGCATTGAACGGCATGCCTCTTCTTTTCTAGATTTATATATATATATATACATATACATATATATCAGATTTTTCTTTTCATTTTTTTCCTCTATTTTTTTCGCAATTCTTAGCATGCACAACACTTGGAGCAACTCCACTCGCTAATTCACTTCAATACCTTGAGGCAATATAAAAATTTTCACACCTTGAAATTTAGACATCCATTCAACACAAGGCTCAAGAGAAAGTTTAAAAAGCTAGTCTTGGGGTAGTGATTGCAGCTATTCATCAAAGAAAAAGGTTAAACGCTCAAAAAGCGCTCACTAATGGTAACGAATAAAGGTAAGTTTTTGGGAAAGTCAAACATGGTTTAATCCTAGGTGCCCTCATCATTTTAATGCATCTAATTCAACAAAAATTGTGATCTCAACATGCATAATAAAACAAGGTCTAAAATGACAAAACGATGGCGTGAACCACTCAACAAACGAAAATAGATCAGTTATAGATGACATGCTCATTAACAGCCTCAGAAAGCTTACAAGTGGTTAAAAATTGTCAATTTTAGCACATTCATCATCCAATTCCATTATCAAAAGAAATAGGAATTTTAACTAGTATCAAATTACTACTCAAGATTGCATCTTGATTGCATACTACATCATAGCCAAATAACAACCTACTAGCAGCAAAAAAAAAAAATAACAACAATGCCAAGCATACTAGCAACTTTATCCCCTCCCCCACACCTATTAATGACATTGTCCTCAATGGAAGAAAGTAGTGCCAAAAGTATAAAAAAAAAAAAAAGGACAAGCGGACGACGGTACTTCCCTGAAGGTAGAGGAGGGGTCGACATCTACGGCTCGGGAGGAAATGGCGCCTGGAAGCCCACTTGGTGGAAGAATGTTGCCAAATTCTGGGCCATGCAGGATACCTGGCGCTCGACCCACTCCATTCGAGAATCCACCTGATGTAACTGGAAGCGGAGATCTGATGAATGCCTCTCTTCAGAAGATGATGGTGGTGGTGCAGAAGTGGAAGGACCAGAGGCATCAGTTGAAGTACCGCCAGTCTGAGAGGCGGTAGCTTTTGAGAATCCACCTGATGTAACTGGAAGTGGAGATCTGATGAATGCCTCTCTTCAGAAGATGATGGTGGTGGTGCAGAAGTGGAAGGACTAGGGGCATCAATAGAAGTACCGCCAGTCTGAGAGGTAGTAGCTTTTGAAGCTGTCCGCTTCGGTAGAAGCTGGATCGGCCCTAGAGAGGTGAACTGGAAAACACCGTTGATCTGCTGGACTAAACCCATTTTCTCCAGACAAATCAAATCTAGGGGTTCTATATTACAAGCCAAATGCAGATTATGATTATTCAAATCCAAACCAAGATTAGTGGCCAAATGAGTAATATGAATCCAAAATTAATGGTTTATTTTTCTTGCTCAAGACAGTCCGGAATTGAGAAGCAAACCAACAGCCCAAGTTAACTTTAATTTCAGTAACAATACACCAAATAAAAAAGAACTCTGGTTCAGATAAAATACCCGAATTGTCCTTCCTACCCGAGATGCTATAAGCCATGAAACGGTGAAGATAACGAAAAACAGGTTTTTTTAGGTATTAGGCTTTAGACTGACTAGGATCATAAAATTGAGTATCAACTGACAAATCCTTCCAGTAGCCAGTGTTACGGGAGAAAAAGAGTTCAGTGAATTTGCATGCGCTCGTCATATATTCAGAAGATTGAGAATATGGGACATCAATAAAGTCAAAAGCCAAATTGATTTCAGTAATGGACCGCCTGAATTCCTTACCCATTAATCGAAAACGAACCACATCAGGAGTCATTACAGAGAATACATCAGGTATATTGAATTCAAAAGTGGCATAAAATTCCCATATTAACTCATAAAAGCAAACAAAACAATTGAAGCCCAACCAATGGCAGCTATCATCCTAGTGACCTCATCCCTAATGTTCAAAATATCTAGTGTGGGGCCATGGATGAATTTACAAGGAATAATTTTTCTTGTACATGCAGCTGCATACCGTTCCTTATCGGCTGCCTTAGTGAAGGTCAAATGCCTGGCACAGTAGGCTGGTGAAGAGAGGTGAACCTCCTTGTTCTTCCCAAGGCGGGATCGGGGACCACTTGAAGCAGATGTTTGGGATGGTCCACTTAAAAGAATAGTGATAGTGAGACAATTGTGCATTTCATTTGATGGTATTTGGTCTCAATATTGGCCACTTATTATGCAAAGTAATGGGTTTCTACTCATAATTGATATTTGTGTCAGTTGTAGGCGATTGGTGTCAAAAGTGGTGAAAACAGGCCAATTTCCAGAAGACCATTCATTATGGAGCGTGCCCACGCAGAGACCGCAGAGTTACGTACAAAAAGAAGGATTGTGAGACTTATCCCTAGAAGCTCGCCACTATTTTTGGGAGATATGTTTTGGAGTTACGTGGGATTAGGAAACATCTTCAGAGAATATTTTGGCAACAAACCAAGGAAAAAAATAAGGAAAGGGATCCCCTATAGATACAAATACATATTTGGCAAAAGGTGGCGGCGGCGCAAAAACTTTAAATAGGACAGCAATAGACTAGTAGTTTGGATCTTTGTCTTTATCTTTTCCTTCGGATCGTGAGTTAGAGACTAGCGACTATCCTTTTTACTTTTTCATCAACTAAATTCGATTGAGTTCTTCTATTGCATCATCGTTATAAGGCAAGGCTAAGCTCCTTTATCTAGTTGAGGAATAATCAAGGCCCGGTGTACAGAAAATTGTGAGATCTTTTTAATTGTTCTGCGCTATTTTAAATTCTGCGTTAGTGGGTATTTAATTATTTTTTATTTTAATAGGCTATTATTGTTTGAATTTATTGGATTAATGTGGCCAGTTGTTCAATTGTCTGAACCGTATTCTGCCAATTAGGACGATGGTTCGTATCACTTGATTATCTTAAAATTTGTGACGAACGACACAATTTAATTGCCTCGCAAGTAATTTAATCTGTTTCGTAGGAATAGTTAATCTAGTTTGAATGAACTCGTATGTATGTTTGTTAGCTAGAATTGGGTCTCTCTAATTCCTAAAGTTGTGAATAGATTAAATCTTATGAGTGTCTCTGGGGTTATCTATTTTACAAGGGAGCAGTTAAGAGCGTCTCTGGACTACCATATAACTAAGGAGAGATTAGTAGTTAGGTGGTTGTTGAATTGCTAAAACCAATTTACTTACGAACATGTGAATTAATCTAGGTATCTGTGATCAATTGCGTGAGCCGGTGCCGAAATTATTTCCTTGACTAGATTGTATCAATTAATTGTTTATTATACCCTTTAGCTACTACACTATTTGCGAAGTGGAAATTCAATACCCCTTACATCTTTAATTTGTTCTTTATATCTCCTTTCCTAAAACCCTCCAAATTATCTGTGTAATAAATCTGCCAGTTCCATGAGAAGACAACCCTACTCACCACTATACTCATTTAGTTTTGAGAGTAGGTATTGATATAAATTTTTATTTTTGATAGTTTGACGGCCATCAAATTTTGGCACCGTTGCCGGGGACCCAGTGTTTGAAGTGATTTATTGCATAGGCTTTGTTTAGCCTATGTTTTATGTCTCGATCGTCCCATACAGGAAGACTCGAATTTGATCCAGAAATTGAGAAAATAGCAAGGAGGTTGACAAAGGAGACTAAGTTACAAAACAACAAGTTTCAGCGACACTACCCCCCAAATTTGAACAAAATTCTGACTTAAGTGATTTATTAGTTGAATTGGAAATAGACTTAACTGGACCCAATGAAACAATGGTAGCCCAAAGGATTTTGAGGGAACTCGCAACCCCGAATGTTAACCAACAGTCTCTGTGCATTACGCATCCTGACACTGAGGAGGCTTTTGAATTAAAATCGGGGTTGATTTATTTATTATCTATTTTTCATGGTGTTGCAGATAAGGACCCATACAAGCATTTGAAGGAATTTCATGTAGTGTACTCAACCATGAAATCTCAGGATGTTACGGAAGAACAAATCAACCTGCATGCTTTCCCTTTTTCCGTAACAGATAAGGGTAAGGACTGGTTATTCTACTTGCCATCGGGGTCCATCACTACTTGGGAAGGACTGAAACGGCAGTTCCTTGAGAAATTCTTCCCAACCTCTAGGGCCACCAACATCAGAAAGGAAATATGTGGAGTTAGGCAGGCCAATGGAGAAATTCTCTACAAATACTGGGAGCGATTCAAACAGCCGTGTGCTAGTTGCCCGCACCATCAGATTCCTGACCAATTGTTGATCCAGCATTTTTATGAGGGACTGCTACCTATGGATAGAGCATGGTAGATGCAGCTAGTGGCGGTGCTTTGGTAAATAAAACAACAGATGAAACCAAACGACTTATCTAGAACATGGCTGAGAACTCGCAACAGTTTGGAGTCAGATTTGAGGGAGTGACTCGAAGGGTCAACGAGGTTAATCATTCTGACCTTGCGAATAGATTAACTGAACTAACTGCCTTGATTCGTCAAATAACTAGAGGACAAGTACAGGCAACTAAAGCATGTGGAATATGTACTGCTCCTAAACACATGACCGATATGTGTCTGACCCTTCAAGAAGACCTCAACGAGCAAGCCAGCGCCATGAGAAGTTTGCCTGGACCACCCCAAAGGAGAAATGACCCGTATGCACCTACATACAATCTAGGGTGGGGGAACCACCCCAACTTTAGCAATGCTCCGAAACCCTCGGGTTTTCAACAACCATTCCAGCAGAGACCACCAGTACAGCAACCATTTGCGTCTAATTCAGGTATGTCCCTTGAAGGTATGATTAAATCGCTAGCTAATAGCACTTGTAAAATGCAGCTTGACTTGTAAAGATTTTAACAAGAGACTCGTACCAGCATTCGGAATTTGGAGACCCAAATGTCACAATTGGCGTCTTTAGTGAGCAATCTTGAGAATGGTAAAGGGAAGCTATCATCTCAGGTAATTCCCAATCCATAGGAGAATGCAAATGCAATGTTTTTACGAAGTGGCAAGGATATGCAGTTCTCAAGATCGGAAGCAACAAGAGCCGAAGATGAACAAGTGTCTTGGAGAAGGAAAAAGTAAGTCATCCGCCAGATTGTCATAAGACCTTTGATATTAACCCTTCTTTTCTTGGCAGGTTGGCTAAAACCAAGAAAGAAGAGTCAGAGAAGGAGATTTTGGATACCTTTAGGAAAGCGGAAATCAACATCCTTTTGCTTGATACGATTAGGCAGTTGTCAAAATATGCAAAGTTTTTGAGAGGGTTGTGTATAAACTGGAACAAGTTGAATTTTCACGACAAAGTAAAGGTGGGTAAGAATGTGTCAACAGTCCTTCAAAGAAAGTTGCCGCAAAAATGCAACGATCCAGGTATGTTCACGATACCATGCATCATAGGCCAGAAGAGGATAGACAGAGGTATGCTTGATCTAGGGGCATCTATTAACGTCAAGCCTTTGTCAATATTTAGGGCCTTAAACTTAGGACCTCTAAAAGATACAAGGGTAATAATTCAACTAGTCGATAGGTCAAATGTTTACCCTGAGGGTGTGGTTGAAGACGTCCTAGTGAAAGTTAATGAGTTTATCTTTCCTGCTGATTTCTATTTTGTTGACATGAATGACGATAACTCAGTTAATTCAACTGTACTCCTTATGGGTAGACCATTCATGAGTATGGCCAGGACCAAGATAGATATGCATGAAGTGACAGGTTGTCAAGCCTGTGCAATAATAATAACCTGCTCAAACAAAAGCTAATTCTGTAGATAGTGATAAGTAGAGTCGAATCCACAGGGACTGGAAGTAATTATTTCTTTTGAAATTCACAGTTACAAGGGGGTGTTTTTGTATAAACGATAACAACCAAAGGAGTTCAAATAAAAATAAATAGCTAACTAAGAATTAAATGACAATTTACTAAAATTAGATTAATAATAATTAAAGGTCTAGCCAAGAAATAATTCAACAATGGTTCACCTAATTGATCATCGATGCAAAGGCAATTTCAATTATTTATTAATAAATAGGTTATAACTGCCAAACAAGCGATGACAGTCAACCCCTCCTTACTGTATCGATGATTAAGGTACACCCGTTAATCACTACTCTAATTGAGAAATAATTCTAGGTACACCCGTAAAATTTAATTCTCCAATTGCTTTACGTATTAGAGGAGCCCTATTCTAACCAAATAACGCACTACCAGGGTTATTTTAGATTAGCTCACATATTCCCCTGACACAAACCCAATCATACCAGTTGTCACTATTTCAGAGCAATTAAACAATTATGGATTTAATGTCCTAATTGACAATAGATTATCCAATCAACTAATTATCCGAATCCAAAACAATCAATTAATTGAACAATCATAAGCACTGTAATTAGAGAATATGCGAATACTAATAAATAAAAGGAAAAGGTAAAATTAAATCGATCTCACAATTTTTAGGTAAACCAAACCTCCATTATTTCTTGACTAGAAAAGGGGATTTAGTTCATCCCTGACAAGAAGGACCCGCACAAAATTGCAACAATAGTTGCGGCCATTGTCTCTGTGATTGGCTAAATTCAATTCGGAGAAATCAAGAAAAAAGGCAAGCTACAGGAAGTAATTCAATGTCTTCACTTGGTCTTGACATGCGAATAATGGAACCACAAGAAGACGAAACGGAAAAGTCAAAAGCTAAACTACCAAGTCATCTGCTAGTTGTTTCCTATTTCTAATTTCTATCTAATGCCTCCTGTGCGGCGTCCCTTACAGAGGAAGAAAAAAAGAGAGCGTCCCCCTTGTTTCGTCCCTTTCCTCTTCAGCAATTACCACAATGGGAAAAGTTTCCCTTTTTTCAAAAATGCCCCTGGGATAAGCGCTGTTACTCGGACTCCTTTTCTGTCAAATTAGCACTTGTTATCATATTTTTGTTCTACTCCGTGAAATAAATATAAAATATCAAAAGTGGGTAGAATCTGACAATTAATCCACATCAGATCAAGTAATAGGGGAACTTAATAATAAAATAAATGATAAAATTGGAACCTATCAATTCCTCCCACACCTAAACCATACTTGTCCTCAAACATGAGAACAGCAAACAAGCACCAATATTTGACAATGGTTATTGCTCCATCTATCTTATTGTCAAGATACCAAGAAAAACATATATCAAATATCAGTGATCAAGATCCAAGAAACATCACCCCAGTTAGCTCTTAAGCCACAAACTCCTCCAATTTCAGGCTAACTAATCTAAGAAAAAGGAATGGTCACTCAGCGTTACTAGCAAATGGTCCAATTATTAACCAAAATCTCAACATTAAATTCACAAATCGGCAAGCTAAGTTTTTCACACACTAGCACAACCTTCACTTTTTATCACACTTTTCTATAGTTTTTTCTCTTTTTTTTAATAGGAACAAAAGACTTAGTCTCTAGCCATCGGAGCCTTTTGACGCGAGTTCCAACATTTGTCAGATGAAAAACCCCGGTTACTCAACTCCTATCTCTACGCGACCACATACTCATAGCAACTATTACCTTTTGACGCAAGAATCGACATTTTAAGTGAAGATCCCCGGTTACTCAGTAGTAACAACTAACGGAGTACAGTCAACTCTTATTTACAACCAGATAACACAATAACTCAAAATAGCATAAAGAAAATAGTAGCAGCTAGGCTCATTTTTCAAACATGGAGAACTAAAGTTAATAATTAGATCAATTCACATGAAAATGCCAACAATCATTTCCAATACCTAGAAAAGTTAACCAAAAATTAGAAGAACCAAACAATCACCGATATTCACCAAAGAGATGTTCTTGGACTCAACCTCATTAACTAGATACACTTTTATTACTAAATCTTGGCAATAGCACAATTAGAGTCAACAATCTAACATCAAACCTTGGTATTCACATGAGAACTAAACACTAAAAAGAAAGAAAGAGAATGAACGGAATATAGACAAATAACAAACTAAAAATAAAGAAAAAATATCTAAAAACTAAAAACTAGAAATACTAACATCACAGCTGTCCAATCCCCCTTACACCTAAATCCGACATTGTCCCCAATGGAGAGTAGAAAGCAAGTAAAGCGAAGAAGACAACGAAACTTCTCTGTCGAATGGCTAAGGGATAGGAGGGAACAGTGGAGTGAAACCGATGTAATGGAAGTACGTGGCCAAGTTTTGAGACATCTCAACTCAATTCAACCAGCAAATGCAAAACTCTGTCCACCCAAAATTTTAACAAATGTCCCTCCACTGGTGTTCGAATGGAGAATCAATGGTTGGCGCGACTGATGACAGTCGCGTTGCTACGGTGGTGGTCGGCATGCTGAGAAGGCGTAGCGGCGTTGGTTGATGGACTCTGGCTTGCTGGCAGAAACAACGGCGAGCCAGTGGCTAGCGTGAAGTGGCCGCACAAGTGGTGAGTAAGCAGAGGCGGCGGCGCGCTGGTGATGAGGAGAGGAGATGGCGGCGGACAAAGGGAAGAAGGGATCGAGGAAGAAGAAAGAAAGAAAAGCGGAAGAAAGGAAGAAAGGACAGAAAAAAAGAAAAAGGAAAGAAAGAAAGAAAAAAGTAAAAAAGAAATACGTTTTTTTTCCAACATTAAAAATTTGAAATTTGGAAATCCAAGCTACGCTTAAACGAAAAAAAAAAATTTCTTTTTGTTTTTTATTATTTTTTATTTTTTTAGTTTTTATTCTATATTATTATTAACAAAACTTATTTTTAAAATTAAAATTTAGAGATCAACAAATAATCGAAAATTGTTCTTGAGTTTTGAATACTTAACTTTCCCGCGAACATGACGTGGGCACGTCAAGAAGGTAAGAACCCTTCTAACCATGAGCTCTCCATACGATATGACGTGGACGCGTCATGAGGGTGAAAACCCTTCTGACCATGAGCTCTCCATACGACATGACGCAGGCACGTCATGTCAGAGAGATACCTATGAGTCATCAGAAATGAATATCGAATCCAGAAATCAGTCAAATTCAAGGAAAACATATTTAAACTATCAAACAAAACTGAATAAACAATTAAAAGAAATGGGTTGCCTCCCAATGAGTGAGCGCCTTTCTTTAATGTCTTTGGCTAGATGTTAAATACCACTTTTCAATTTGGATGTAATTCAATTTTTCTTGTAATCGATGACCCTCTTTCGGGATCCAAATAGCCATTGAGTGCAGTTTTCTTTCTTAATTTTCTATTCTTTTTCACTTTATAAATTGCTTTTATCCCCTGATACTTGTTCGCAACAATTTTGAATTTATCCCTACATGTAAACTCAAAAAATTCTTGCACAGAGGAATTAATAGCATGAATACCAAACACAGAGTGAAAGTTAACAGGATGTTCCATTGTATCAAAAATATTAAAATTGACTATTTCTCCATCAAATTTCATGGACAAAGTACCCTTATTAACATCAATTTTTGTCTATGCTGTACTCAAAAAAGGTCTACCTAGTAGCAAAGGTCTACCTAGTAGCAAAGGTGTGGGGTCAGGGAAATGATCATCATCCATGTCAACTACATAAAAGTCAATTGAAAATATCAAATCATTAATTTTGACCAACACATCCTCAACCAACCCATCAGGGTATGTATTGGTTCGGTCAGCTAACTGAATTATTATCCCAGTTTCTTTTAATTGATTTAGGTTCAGAGAAACATAAATAGATTTAGATATTACATTAATCGATACCCCTAAGTCCAGCATGACCTTCCTAATTAAAGTGTTGCGTATCCTACAGGGGATAGTGAACATACCTGAATCCTCACATTTCGGTGGGAGTTTCTTTTGTAGAACCGCTGACACATTCTCCCCCATGATAACTCTTTTATCTCCCCTTAGCCTTCTTCGATTGACGCATGTTGGCCTTGGTCCCTATCTTTTGATGTTTACAAAACAAATGGATGTTACTAATGTCTCTTAAAAGATCTATTCAGTTATGAAGCAAATTAGTTCCAAAGATCAAGTACAATTGAAAGATGACAAAGTATGCTGAAGCTGTCGGACGCTCAAGAAGTCAGGATCGGACGTCCGATAATCATTGCACAACTTCGGACGCATGTTTCGGACGTCCGATAGGATCCTTCGAAGTCGACGAAACCATCGGACGTTGAATATGTCTCCATCGGACGTCCGAAGGAATTGAAGAAAATCTCTTAAACTCTCTGCCTGCTGTCGGACGCACAAAACAGGGCTACCGGACGTCCGACAGTATCGGACGCTAGCATCGAACGTCCGACACTCCAACGGCTAGTTGACTCTTCAGCTACTTTCTATCCGTTAGAAGCTTTAATGAGGCTCTTTCTTGGTCCTATATAAATAGTGGTTGGTCAGATACTTCAAACAATTTTGGCACACTGAAGATACAAAAGATCTAGAGAGATTTTAGTGAGAAAATACTCTTCAAAAAAGATTTGTAATCTTAGTGGTGTGAGGTTCATTGTAAGATTTTCATTTGTGAGTGAATACTTCATGAGTATAGCTCTGTGAGGGTTGTCCTGAGGGATAGTAAAACGTCCTGGCTTGACCGAGGGAGTTCGGGGCAAGGAGGAGGTGAACCTTCCTTTGTACACAAGAGTGATTGTAATTCATCAATTTGAAATAGCTTGTTTGAAGCTCAAGAGGAGTTGGGTAGTTAATTGGTTTGCAATTCTTTCCTTTTACTTATTGTTACATTTATGATCTTTGCATTGTTTATCTCCTTCACTTGGTTGTTTCCGATCCTTACAACGCACAAATCTCTCAAAAATTTTTCATACTTTGGCACTTGTTTGATTGCGTCTAATAAGGGAATATTGATCTCTATCTTACGAAACACCTCTAGGATCTTTTTTTCCTTGTCCTACTTCTTCAATTTCTCCAACTTGCTAGGAAATGGAGGAGGAATAATTTTAACATCTATGATCGGGTTAGGGAGTACCACTGAATTTTTGCTGCTTGTGCTCTCTGCCTCAAGCTCTTTCTCAATCTTCTCTTCGCCCTTGTCCTTTGGAGTCACGAGTTCAAATCACTGAATTTCCTTCCTGCTCCTTAAGGTCATTGCGCTTACATTTTTCAGGTTCAATTCAGGTTGAGATGGCAATTTTTTATAAACTTGAGATTCTAAGCGGTTGATTGCCACTACTTTATAGACGGACTTGAGTTTGAATGAGGTGGTGGCAGGCAAGGTTGGTACTGCTATTGGTACCCTTGCTGCCTATTTGGTGTAAAATTCGACTGCCTATTTTCTCCATAATTGAAGTTAGGATGATCTCTCCAACCCAGATTGTACGTATTTGAGTATGAGTCTTATAGCTGTCTTGGCGCGGGCGCGTGACCAGCCATATTCACTTGCTTCACACTTTCTTCTTGGATCATTGGGCACATCTCTGTAGAATGACCCATAACAGTGCAAATCCCACACACCTTAGCCTGAGATGCATTTCCTACAGCCAATTGCCTAACAAACAATGTTAACTCAATCAACTGCTATTAGATAAAAGATGTCTCTACCTCATTTACCTTGCATGTTGGGACATCCTCTCTTGTTCCAAACTGTAGCGAATTTTCAGTCATTCCCTCAATTAGTTCCCACGCTGCTCAAGGGGTCTTGTTCACCAGTGCCCCTCCACTCGCAACATCAATTATACTACTGTCTCTGAAAAGTAGCCCCTCGTAAAAATATTTTATGAGCAACTGCTCATTTATTTGGTGTTGGGGGCATTTGATGCACAACTTCTTGAATCGCTCTCAGTAATCATAAAGCGACTCCCTTGGGTGCTGCTTGATACCACAGATCTCCTTTCTTAGATTTGCAGCTCAAAACGTGGGACAATATTTGTCCAAGAACTTTTTCTTCAATTGGTCCCACATGATAATGCTACCTGGTAGTAGGTAGTACAACCAGTCTTTTGCAGAGTCCTTCAAGGAGAAGGGGAATGCCCTCATTTTTATCTGCTCTTCTGTAATATCCGGGGGCTTCATGCTGTTGCAAACGACGTTGAACTCTTGTAAATTCTTGAAGGACTCCTCACCTGGTAGACCATAGAAAGATGGCAAGAGATGAATTAGACCAGATTTTAGTTTAAAAGAAGTGTTATCATTCAAACTTGGAAAAATAATGCATAAAGGTTGCTGATTTAAATTAGGAGTAGCCAACTCCCTTAGTGTTCGTGTATCCGCCATAGTGACTTCTTCTTGATCTGAGTTACTCGAAGTGTCACCAAACGAATCTGCTGGTTCAACTTCTGGCTCAAGTCTCTGAGATGCAGCACTGGAGTGTTCTTCTCTGAGTTGTCTGGTCTCTTTACTTGATCTACGCGCAGTTTTCTCTACCTCAGAGTCGAAAATTAATTCACCTGTACGAGAAGAACGAGGCATACACTCGAAAAGCACTAGAAAATTAGAACAAAAATGAACTTAAAAAGAAACAAATAACTGACACCAGTCCCCGGCAACGGCGCCAAAAATTAACAGGTTGTCGAGCCTGTGTAATAATAATAACTTGCTTAAACAAAAGCTAATTCTGTAGATAGTGATAAGCAGGGTCAAATCCACATGAATTGGGAGTAATTGTTTCTTTTAAAATTCACAGTAACAAGGGGGTGTTTTTGTATAAATGATAACAACCAAAGAAGTTCAAATAAAAAAAATAGCTAACTAAGAATTAAATAACAATTTACTAAAATTAGATTAATAATAATTAAAGGTCTAATTTTAACAATGGTTCACCTAATTGATCATCGATGCAAAGGCAATTCCAATTATTTATTAATAAATAGGTTATAACTGCCAAACAAGCGATGACAATCAATCCCTCCTTACTGTGTCGATGATTAAGGTATGCCCGTTAATCACTGCTCGAATTGAGAAATAATCCTAGGTACGCTTGTAAGATTTAATTCCCCAATTGCCTTTTACATATTAGAGGAGCCCTATTCTAACCAAATAACGCACTACCAGGGTCATTTTAGATTAGCCCATGTATTTTCCTGACACAAACCCAATCATGCCAATGTTACTATTTCAGAGCAATTAAACAATTATGGATTTAATGCCCTAATTGACAATAGATTACCCAATCAACTAATTATCTGGATCCAAGACAATCAATTAATTGAACAATCATAAGCACTGTAATTAGAGAATATGCGAATACTAATAAATAAAAGGAAAAAATAAAATTAAATCGATCTCACAATTTTTAGGCAAACCAAAACCTCCATTGTTTCTTGACTAGAAAAGGGGATTTAGTTTATCCCTGACAAGAAAGACCCACACAAAATTGCAGCAATAGTTGCGGCCATTGTCTCCGTGATTGGGTAAATTCAATTCGGAGAAATCAAGAAAAAAGGCAAGCTACAGGAAGTAATTCAATGTCTTCACTTGGTCTCGACATACGAATAATGGAACCACAAGAAGACGAAACGGAAAATTCAAAAGCTAAACTACCAAGTCATCTGCTAGTTGTCTCCTATTTCTAATTTCTATCTAATGCCTCCTGTGCGGCGTCCCCTATAGAGGAAAAAAAAAAAGAGCGTCCCTCTTGTTTCGTCCCTTTCCTCTTCAGCAATTACCACAATGGGAAAAGTTTTTCTTTTTTCAAAAATGCCTCTGGGATAAGCACTGTTACTCGGACCCCTTTTCTGTTAAATTGGCACTTGTTATCATATTTTTGTTCTATTCCCTGAAATAAATGTAAAATACCAAAAGCGGGTAGAATCTGACAATTAAACCACATCAAATCAGGTAATAGAAGAAATTAATAATAAAATAAATGATAAAATTGCAACCTATCATAAAGGTACCTTGTCTGTAGAATTCGACGGGGAAACAGTCACTTTTAATATTTTTGATACACTGAAATACCCAAATGATACTGAGTCGGTCAATTATGTTTGTATCAATAATTCCATTGTGCAAGATCACTTTGAGTAGAATTTTCTTGAGGACAAGCTGGAATTCGTGTTACAACAGAGTAAGACGAATGTGAAAGTGAAAAGCGTGGATGATGAGGATACTATAGAAGCAATTATGTCACTACATTCACTTCCTGCATTTCCAGACAGGTCAGTCAACTCATTTTTCCCATTGTTCACTTCTAATGAGAGAATTTTACCCTCTATTGAACAGGCACCAGAGTTGGAATTGAATGAATTACCAAAGCATTTGAAGTATGCTTACCTGGGAGATCATGACACTCTGCCAATCATCATTGTGAGTGATCTGATAGCAGTACAAGAAGAAAAACTCTTACTAGTGTTGCGAGAGTTTAAACCTGCAATTAGATGGACGTTGGCAGATATCAAAGGTATAAAACCATCCATTTGCATGCATCATATTTTACTTGAGCTAAAAGCAAAATCGGTAAGGAAACATCAGAGGAAGTTTAACCCATCCATGAAAAAGGTGGTAATGAAGGAAATTCTCAAACTATTGGAGTTAGAAATTATTTTTCCTATCTCCGATAGTGAATGGGTAAGTCCAATGCATGTCGTCCCTAAAAAGATCGAAATTACACTTGTGCGGAATGAGAAGAATGAGTTAATGCCAATGAGACTCCAAAATGGGTGGAGAATGTGTATAGATTTCCAGAAGTTGAATGCGGCCACAAGAAAAGATTATTTTCCATTATCATTCATCGATGAGATGCTCGAGAAATTGGCAGGTAAGTATTTTTTTTTTGCTTCCTTGATGGCTACTCAGGGTATTATCAAATTATTGTTGCCCAAGAGGACCAGCACAAAATCACTTTCACCTATCCGTTTGACACTTTTGCTTACCGTCGTATGTCTTTTGGGTTATGTAATGCTCCGGGCACGTTTCAAAAAAGCATGATGAGTATTTTTTCGGACATGACTGAAAACTGCATTGAAATATTCATTGATGATTTCACAGTTTATGGTGATTAATGCTTGCATCATTTAACAAAAGTTTTGCAGCGGTGCATTGAAACAAATTTGGTCCTTAATTATGAAAAATATCATTTTATGGTGAAGGAATATATAGTTTTGGGCCATGTTGTTTCATCAAGGGGTATCAAAGTCGATAAAGTAAAGGTTGGCTTAATTACTAGCTTACCTTACCCCACTAATGTTAAAGAGATTCATAGTTTTCTTGGCCATGCCAATTTCTACAGACGATTCATCAAGGATTTCTCACGAATTGCACAGCCGTTGTCCCGATTACTCCGAAAGGAGGCACCATTCGATTTCGATGATGCTTGTAAAGTGTCCTTTGATACACTAAAGAGTATGTTGATTACGGCACCGATCATTCAACCTCCAGATCAGTTAGTATGTGATGGCAGCTATGCTCGGTTAGCGAAGTGGAAAATGTAGCCATGTCATTTATATGTATAAAAAATGTTGACACCAACTCAATGCAACTACACTACCACCGAGAAAGAGCTTTTAGCAATTATTTTTGCTTTTGAGAAATTTTGATCATATTTATTGGGATCGAAAGTAACAGTTTTCTCTGATCATGCAGTCTTGAATACCTTTTGACAAAAAAGAAATCCAAACCAAGACTCATTCGTTGGATACTCCTGCTGCAAGAATATGATTTGTATATCAAAGATCATAAAAAGGTTAACAATTTAGTGGCAGACCATTTGAGCAGATTGATCCGAGAAGAAGAGGGAGTGCCCATATCCGAGGTATTTTCAGACGAACACTTGTTTTAGCTTAGAGGTGAGGAACCTGGGTGTGCTAATATTATTAACTTTTTGCTCAGTCACAAATTTTCAAGTGGTATGGGTAAGAATAGGAAGGATAAAATAATACAGGACTCTAGATATTACATTTGGGATGATCCCTATTTGTGAAAAATAGTCTCTGACCAAATCATTTGTTGTTGTATTTCAAATGAAGAAATTCGCTCTATACTTACTCATTGTCATAGTTATGCTTGTGGCGGTCACTTTGGTTCTAAGAGAACTGCTCGAAAAATACTTGATTATGCTTTTTTTTTGGCAAATCTTGTTTCGTCATGCTTACTTGTTTTGCAAAAGATGTGAAAACTGCTAAAAATTTGGGAGTTTATCTCTCCAGGATGAAATGCCTCAGGTTCGTATGTTATTTTGTGAAATCTTTGATGTCTGGGATTTGATTTCATGGGACCGTTTTCCAGTTCTTTTAGTTTTCTTTATATCCTGTTAGCCATGGACTATGTGTCAAAATGGGTAGAAACAAAGACTACCTGAACTAATGATTCACGAGTTGTTGCTGGATTTCTTAAATCCAACATTTTTAGTAGGTTTTGTATACCAAAAGTGATTATCAGTGATCAAGGTACTCATTTTTGCAATTGCACCATTGAAGCATTGATGCGTAAGTATGGAGTTCACCATTGAGTTGGTACTACCTACCACCCGCAGACCAACGGGCAAGTCGAGATTTCTAATCGCTAGATTAAAAGTATTTTGGAGAATACGGTCAACCCAAATCGCAAGGATTGGAGTACCTGATTGGATGACGCATTGTGGGCATATCGCACGGCGTATAAAACGTCAATCGGAATGTCTCCATACAGGTTCGTTTATGGTAAGATGTGTAATGTACCTGTTGCAATCCAGGATCATGCGTTTTGGGCAGTTAAGCAGTGTAATTTGAATGCGGATAGAGATGGCAAGGAAAGAAAGCTCCAACTTCAAGAGTTGGAAGAAATCCGCTTGGAGGCTTACGACAATGCACGACTTTACAAAAAGGTCATAAAGTCCATCCATGACAGACTATTGGATAATAAGCAATTTTCTATAGGTCAAAAGGTACTTCTGTTCAACTCACGGTTGAAATTCATGCCAGGTAAGTTGCGGTCCCGATGGATTGGCCCATATGTTGTTGTCAACGTTTTTTCCAATGATGCAGTTGACATTAGAAGTTTAGAGACTAACAAAAGTTTTAACCTTAATGGTCATCGTTTCAAATCGTTTATAGATGTTTCAGAAATTGGCACTGTGGAGGAGGTCCATTTGCTCGACCTCGGTTCTAATTAATTTGTTAAATTACTTTTGGTCTAGCCATATACGTTAAATACAGGAGCTATTTGGAAGGCAATCCAAGATTTTCAATTTTTAGTCATTTTTATGTTTTTATTTGATATTTCTGTGTTCAAGAAGAGGTTGTTTCGGTTCCTATTGACAGAAATTCCTTGTCATGAGTGTGTTCTGTGCAGTTTTATTTTGGATTCGAGGCATAATTCTTGGGCAGGAGACATTCCATGCCAAGACGTGCCCACACCTTATGTTAAATGCAAATGGGCGCTTTTAAAAGATTGATGAACAGAAGACCTACGCTTTCAAGCCGTGCCCACACTTCACAGCAACTCTCTTAGGCGCGTTACAAAGAGATGGGCAGACGACTTCTACTTCCAAGGCATGCCCACGCCTTCCAACCACTGCAAAAAAAAGGGAGACCCTACCCTACAACCCTATTTTCTTTTCTTTTTCTTTTTTGGCCTTTTCTCCTTTATTCTTCCCCAATCTCCTCACTTCCTATTTGACCTCACTTCCTATTGCCCACTCCCCTTAGCGCATGCTAACTGCCGCCACTGGTCCGAATCGGAGCAGCCCACATCGCAGCCACCCGCACCACGTCGCGTGTCTTCTAGATCACTGCCGCTCTCGCATGTCGTGCTGCCACCTGTGGTCGTCGCTCGCAGTCGGTCTCTTCCCCCTTTCGCTCTCTCTCCCTCGCGACCCTTGACAGTTCGCCGACACCAAGTGCCACAACGGCCATCGGTCCAGATCGCACCACTGTTGCGCTCCTCTCTCTAGCCATTTGCCGTTGCTGCCACATAGTTCCTCAGTGGCCATTGCCTCTGCCCCTGTGTAATTGGGGGTTCTAGTAATCTGTTTTTGCCCCCAACTCCTATGGATATTGTGTTAGAAGGTCTATTGACAGAGTTTCCATGACTATTTGGTCATTCGTGGGATTGATAGTCTGCTTTTTATTATTTTTTGCCAAAGTGACGCCAGTGGGGTATCTTTGGTCCCTCTTCGTCGATTATTTTTGACTATTAACTGTGGGTTTTGTCAATTGTGGTCCCTTATCTCTATTTTACGCTTTCTTGTCGGCTTTGATGCTTTTGGAATTGACATATTTGGCCCTATATGGCTCCGAAAAAAGCCACTCCGTCTAAGGCATAGGCTTCCAACCCTCGTAAGAGGCGGGCCCCAATTCAATCCCCCACTAGATCATGGTTAGGTCTATCTAGGAGTACATTGTCTCCTGGGGTGTGGGGGGAACCTTTAAAAGACCTCCCATCTGAGCAGAAGGAGCGGTTGAGCTCCTTGGTGGTATGTCCGTTCGTCTCGTGCAAGTGTTTCTATCCCCCGATCCTCGACTAGTTGAACATTGCTAAGGAAGTAGAGCAGTTGTTCACTGCCATTGGGTGGGAACGGTATCTGGTTATTGACTATCCTTTGTATGAGGAGCTCTGTGTATGAATTTTACACCACCTTCTATTTTGAGAAATCTGATTCTCTAGTTTTAGACACATCGGGGATGATCAAATATAGGTTGCGGGGTACCCCACAGGAACACTCTATTAATGAGTTTAACGTGATTTTGGAATTTGTGAGTGAGGATACCCTCACCTCCGGGACTTACATCAACAGTGCTTGTGATCACCTAACCCTTTGCGAGCAACTATATCGAAATATGGAGTGTGTGATCCACAGACATTCAACTCTACGATCCGAGTCAATCTAGGGTCTTGTACCTTAAGGATCCTGTGCTGAAAGTTATCTACAGATTCCTGGCCTATAATTTCTTGGGCCGGAAAGATTAATCCGACACTTTCGCCAAAGCTGAATTTTAATTCCTCTGGTGTATGCGTAATAAGGTACATGTCAACTTTGGTTGTTGGGTGGCCTCTCAGTTGCAGTCCGTCCTTTGCAAGCGGCACAAGCCCTTGATTATGGGATCGCTCATCATTCACTTGGCCATCCGTTTGGGGGTATTGGACCTTGATAAGGACCATAAGCTCACTATGGCTCGCGAGCTTGAGCTTTTGGATTTGCGCAGTTTAGAGCGAATAGGCGTCATTCGCAAGGTGGGTGATGCCTATCAGATAACGCCTCCAGGAGATGGTGTGCCTCAACCTCGGGTCCCTCCCACTACGCCCACCTCTGAGGCTGGTCAGGCGGGTCTTTCTTCCTCCGCTACTCCATCTTCTTGGGGCACTCACTTCCGTACTCTACAGGACTCGATTCATGAGTTGGGCGACCGAGTTGAGCATCTGGATAAGGATAACCGCCTCGCCGCCTTGCAAGTCCATTCTACTATTCAGACAGAAAATCTGGCAGCCTTCTTTGCCCATATTGGCTTTCAATCGCCTCATCCTTCTCTCCCATAATGCTTTTGGGCACTCGTTTGGCCTTCAGGGAAGCTCAATTTCCTTTCTTTTTTATTTCTGTTTTTCTTTACTTCATTGAGGACAATGTAGATTTCTGATGTGGGGGGGAGTAGTTCTAGCTCTTTAGGTTTGATAGAAAAGAAAAAAAAACAAAAAATAAGAAAAAAAGGAAAAAAATAAGAAAAAAAGAAATATATATGCTGAGTTCATTTGGCTACAGTTGAAAATGTCTAGAACTTGATACTATTATGATGATTGCAATTACTGTACAAGCATGAGCAGTGATATTATGTGGTTAAATGTCTTGTCTTCTTAATAATGAAATTGAATGATGAAGTTTGCAAGACTTGGCAATTAATATCCTGTTGTGAGCTATCGAGCCAATGAGCATTGCATTGATAACTGCTCTATGTTCTTCATTGAGTAATATCATACATGATTTGATTGTTCTAGAACTTGTTTTGTTATGCATATCAAGACCACATACCTGAATTTGATGCATTAGAATGATAAGGGCACTTAGGTTAACCATTTTTGCTTTCTAAAAGCCAACTTTCATCAGATCTCCCTTAATTGACCATGGTTGAACCTATATCTTTTCTTTATTAATAACCCATATCGTTGCCCCTAAACCTGTTATGTTCGAGCCCTATTTGTTTTTACCCTGTGTCAAAGGAATGTCTTAATTTCAGTGCATGATGATTTCGAATTGTGTTGAAAGAGGATGATTGAAGTTATCAAGTGTGTCTATATTTCCATGTAGTTGTGTGTATTTGAAAAAAAGAAAAAAAGAGAAGAAAAAAAAAAGAAAAAGAAAGAGTTATGAAGTGCTATTGTCAATATATGTTATGTTGAGATAATGGGGTGAAACCCTTGGTTGCGCTGGCACTTGCTAATTTCTTGAAAAAATTTATGGGTATGCTTTGAAAAGATCATCGAATTGAAGAAGGAAACTGGGATTCATGCAGCAGGTCAATGGTATTTCCTTTGATATAACAAGCTTAAATTACCTATTTAATCCAATCCGTGCCTGAGCCCCATTACAACCCGCATCAAGACCTTTTGATTTTTGCATTAAATTTGGTTTTGGTAGTGGCGATGTGATATATTAGTAAACATATGGTAACGTCATTTTATCGTGTGGTGAGAGTAACCCCTTGTGTCTCATGTCAGAGTGATGAGTTCATATATATTATTCTATAAGAGAGGGTTAAGTTTTGAAATTTTTGAATTTGATGACATTGTTAGGAGGATAGGACACTTGTACTCACATGTTGGGCTGCTACGTGTGTGTAGCTATAATTGTATCTCTGAGCTTTGAAATACTTGAGGACAAGCATTGTCTTGGTGTAGGGGGATTTGATAGTGAGACAATTATGCATTTTATTTGATGGTATTTGGTCTCAATATTGGCCACTTATTATACAAAGTAATGGGTTTCTGTTCATAATTGGTATTTGTGCCAGTTGCAAGCAATTCGTGTCAAAAGTGATGAAAAGAGACCAATTTCCAGAAGACCATTCATTCCGAAGCGTGCCCACGTCAGAGATTGCAGAGTTACGTCCAAAAAAACAGACAGCGGGACTTATCCCTGGAAGCTCGCCACTATTTTTTGGAGTTGTGTAGGATTAGAAAACATGTTTAGAGAATATTTTGGCAAAAAATCAAGGAGAAAAATAAGAAAAGGGATCTCCTATAGATACAATTACATATTTGGCAAAAGGTGGTGGTGGCGCAAAAACTTTAAACAGGACAACAATAGACTAGTAATTTAGATCTTTGTCTTTATCTTTTCCTTCAGATCGTGAGTTAGAGACTAGCGGCTATCCCTTTTACTTTTTCATCAACTAAATTCGATTGAAGTCTTCTATTGCATCATCGTTATGAGACAAGGCTAAGTTCCTTTATCTAGTTGAGAAATAATCAAAACCCGGTGCATGGACAATTGTGAGATCTTTTTAATTATTCTACGCTATTTTAAACTCTGCGTTAGTAGGTATTTAATTATTCTTTATTTTAATAGGCTATTATTGTTTGGATTTATTGGATTAATATGGCCAGTTGTTTAATTGTCTGTACCATATTCTGTCAATTAGGACGATGGTGCATATCACTTGATTGTCTTAAAATTTGTGAGGAATGACACAATTTAATTGCCTCGCAAGTAATTTAATATGTTTTGTAGAAATAGTTAATCTAGTTTAAATGAACCCGCATGTATGTTTGTTAGTTAGAATTGGGTCTTTCTAATTTCTAAAGTTGTGAATAGATTAAATCCTATGAGCGTCTCTGAGGTTACTATTTTACAAGGGAGTAGTTAAGAGCACCTCTGGACTACCTTATAACTAAGGAGAGATTGGTAGTTGGCGGTTGCCGAATTGCTAGAATCAATTTACTTATGAACGTGTGAATTAATCCAGGTATCTATGATTAATTGCGTGAGCCGATGCCGAAATTATTTTCTTAATTAGGTTGTATCAATTAATTGTTTATTATACCCTTTAGCTACTACACTATTTGCGAAGTGGAAATTCAATACCCCTTACATCTTTAATTTGTTCTTTATATCTCCCTTCCTAAAATCCCCCAAATTATCTGTGTAATAAATCTGCCAGTTCCCTGAGGAAACGATCTTATTCACCACTATATTCATTTAGTTTTGAGAGTAGGTATTGATATAAATTTTATTTTTGGTAGTTTGACAGCCACCAAATAGTGGGTTGAGGGGAAGAAGTGTTGGTTTTGGATTTCATTTTTACTTGCTTTTTCGCCATTGGGTAACAAGGGAACGAGAATAAGCAAAAAATCAAGGTCACACCCCTAAACCAACGGATAGACACTAGGTACGCGTGGAGTACTAAATGTGCAAGTCAGAACCTAAATTAGAGCAATCAAAATCTGCCCATTGCCAAGTTCAATAGCAAAATCCCCAAACACAGGCTACACGCACAAGAAATTAGACAAACAACACAAGAGATAGGAAAATATGGATTCAAAGCATCCCGAATAGTCACAAAATATCTGTCATCAGCTACCAAATAATGTCTCTATCCTCAGCTACGACAAAATAGAAAGTGCAGGAAAGATATAATCTGACTTGGGGCAATGGCGACACACAGTAAGAAGCAGGGTAATGGCCGTGACTTGGGATCTCAAAACGACGGTAGGGGATAACGAAGGCGACCAATAAAATTACCAAGAGAACAGCCAATGCAGTTGGAAGCTACGTCGATGGATTGATGGCAGCATACGGCGGCTCCGCAGCCTGATCGGCGAACGGCAACTGTGACAGCGTCCCAGCGGCAACGAACGGCAGACAGCAGCGGCGAACGGCTACGATAGACAACAAAGGGGCGACGAACCAGTGGCAGCGAGTGACGATTAGCAACGATTGACGCAATAGCAATAGCAGAGGCGATGACAGTGGTGCTGCGTGACATCAGCGGTGGCGGCAGGAAAGCGACGCGAGAAGGGAGAGAAAACAGAAGACCAGTGGTGGCAGCGATGCGGCGCGACTAACTGGACGATAGCAACAGCGACGGTCAGCAGCTATGGACGACGACGGTAGCGACGAGCAGCGAATGACGAGGTAGCAGCGGCAACAGCAACGGCAGCGACACGCTGAGCAAGACGGCAATGATTGGCTGCGGGGTGCGGTGCACCGATAGGAGAGCAAGAGCACGACAGCTACAGCAGCAGGAAAAGGATAAAAGGGGAAGAAGGAAAGAAAGAAAAAGAAAGAAAAAGAGAGGAAGGAAAAAAATAGGGCAACCGTTGTTTTTTTATTTTTACTTGTTTAAATGATAGAAAGTAAGAAATGGCAATATTGTCCTTTTACCCCTTTTTTTTAAAATCACTGCATTAGATGTGGACACACCTAACTGCTCTCGAGTCTTTTGACCAACTCTTGAAAATTAAGTTTATTAAGTGTGACCACATGACATGGGCACGTCTAACTATTGGAGAGTCTTCTGCCCGCGGATGAAAATTGCCTTCCTTAGGCGTGCCTAATTGG
Source organism: Coffea eugenioides (assembly GCF_003713205.1). Classification (NCBI taxonomy): domain Eukaryota; kingdom Viridiplantae; phylum Streptophyta; class Magnoliopsida; order Gentianales; family Rubiaceae; genus Coffea; species Coffea eugenioides. Next base: position 20,970,905 of record NC_040037.1, read on the forward strand.
CATGGGCACGCCTAACTGGTAGCTATCAAATAAAGAAAATTGTAAATTCTTGGGTTGGCTCTCAAACAGCGCTTTTCTTAACGTCTTTGGCTAGATTGAGTTGAAAACTCTTCAATCTATATAGATGGGATCCTCTAGGTGCATGAATTTGACTTCTTCTAATGCAAAGCCGTCATAGTAGGGCTTAAGGTGATGACCATTCACCACGAATTTCTTTCCCATTTTCAAAATTTGAATTTCAACTGCACCATAGTGAAAGACATTAGTAATAACAAATGGACCTATCCAATGAGATCGCAATTTACTTGAGAAGAGTTTAACCTTGGAATGATAGAGAATGATTTTTTGCTTAATTTCAAAAGTTTTCTGTGAAAATTGTTGATCATGAAAAACCTTATTTCTCTCTTTGTAGATCATGGCATTTTCGTACGCTTCATTACTTAACTCTTCCAACTATTGCAATTGAAGCTTCCTCTGCACTCCCGCTTCAACCAAGTCCATATTACATTGTTTAACAGCCCAGAATGCCTTATGTTCCAATTCAATGGGAAGATGGCACGACTTCCCAAATACTAACCTATAGGGAGACATCCCAATAGGCATTTTGTATGCAGTCTTATATGCTCAAAATGCATCCTCCAGTCTTGAACTCCAATCTTTCCTATTAGGGTGAACCATTTTCTCCAAGATGGATTTAATCTCTTTATTCAAAATTTCAACCTACCCATTTGTTTGAGGGTGATACGACGTAGAAGTTTTGTGAATAACACCATACTTGCAGAGTAGAGCCGTAATCACCCTATTACAAAAGTGCTTTCCTCTATCACTGACCATGGCTCTCGGCATCCCAAAGCGAACAAAAAAAAGAGATTTTACAAAGTCTGCAACTACTTTTGAATCATTAGTCCGGATGGCTTTTGCTTCCACCTATTTCAAGACATAGTCGACAGCCAATAAAATATACAAAAAATTGTAGGAGGACGGAAATGGGCCCGTAAAGTAGATATCCCATACTTCAAAATTTTCACAAAAGAATATGGGGTTTTGGGGCATGTGGTCTCTACAGGAAACATTGCCTACCCTCTGACATCTATCGCAAGATTTACAGAATACGTATGCATCTTTGAACAGGGTAGGCCAATAAAAAATCACTCTCCAACACCTTACGAGCTATTTTTTTTGTCCAAAATGATCGCCACATGCATAAGAATGACTAAAAGTTAAAATAGAAGTAAATTCATTTTCACTTATGCATCTTCTCATTACTTGATCTGCACAATACTTCTAGAGATATGGTCGTCACATATATAATACTTAGCATCACTCTTGAGTTTGTCCTTTTTCGTTTTTGACCAACCTGTAGGAAACTGATTAGTGACCAGATAGTTTACCATAACTGCAAACCAAGGGAGAGATGATTGAAGAGAAAATAATGCTCATCAGGAAAAGTCTCTCGTAAAGAAAAGTCCTCTTTTGCAATAGGCAATCTGCTCAGATGATTAGCAAATAGATTTTCTGCCCCTCTTTTATCTCGAATTTCCAAATCAAATTCTTGTTGCAGTAATATCCACCGGATCAACCTTGGCTTTGCTTTTTTTTTTTTATCATCAAATACTATAACGCTGCATGATCAGAATATACAATCACTTTACCTCCTAACAAGTAAGACCTCAATTTTTCTAAGGGAAAAATAACAGCTAAAAGCTTTTTTTCTATAGTGGAGTAATTCAATTGAGCTCCATTTAATGATTTCGAAGCATAATAGATTACATGAGCAATTTTTCTAACTTTTTGCCCCAAGACCGCTTCCATTGCCATGTCACTTGCATCACACATGATCTCCAACGGAAGATTCCAGTCCAGAAGCTAGATAATCAGTGGTGAAGTTAATGGCTCTTTCAACTTGTTAAATGCCTACTTGCAATCATTGTTGAATTCAAATGGCATATCTTTCTGCAAGAGTTTGAACAGGGGGCCCCAATTTTTGAGAAGTCTTTAATGAATCTGCGATAGAAACCTACATGTCCCAAAAAAGAACGCACTTCCTGCATGCTTGCGGGGTAAGGTAGGGACGAAACAAGATCTATCTTGGTTTTGTCTATTTCAATGCCCTTAGATGATACCACGTGACCTAAAACTATCCCACGCTTAACCATGAAATGCCATTTTTTCCAATTAAGCACTAATTTAGTTTCAATGCATCTTCTTAAAATCAAAGTCAGATTATCAAGACACTCATCAAAACTATCATCATAGACACTGAAGCCATCCATAAATACTTCTATTATTTTCTCCACATACTTAGAAACAATGCTTACCATACATCTTTGGAAAGTTGTCGGTGCATTACACAGTCCGAAGGGCATTTTTCTATAGGCAAAGGTACCAAACGAGCATATGAATGTTGTTTTTTCTTGGTCCTCCGGCACTATAGCAATCTGAAAGTAATCTGAAAAATCATTTAAGAAGCAATAGTAAGCTCGACAGGTCAATCTTTCAATCATCTGATCAATAAAGGAAAGAGGGTAGTAGTCTTTTTTAGTCACTGCATTGAGCTTGCGGTAGTCTATGCACTGACGCCATTTGGCAGGCTTGTGAACTGGAACAAGTCCACTTTCATGGTTTGTTTCTACCATTAGTCCAGCTTTCTTCGGGACTACTTGCACCGGGCTAACCCACTGATTATCGGAGATAGCAAAAACTATCCCCACATTGAGAAGTTTAAGTATCTCATTTTTCACCACTTCCATCATCATAGGATTTAATCTCCTTTGCGCTTGATGTACCGGCTTTGCATCCTCTTCAAATCTAATTTGATGCATGCACAAGGATGGACTTATGCCTTTGATATCTACAATTGACTATTCTATCACCTCTTTGTGTTGTCAAAGTACCCTTATCAGCTTTTCTTTTTGGACGGTTGACAATTTGGCGGCAATTATGACGGAAAGGGTTTTTTCATCACCAAAATATACATATTTGAGATGATCTAGCAGAGGTTTCAATTCCGCCACTGGTGCCTACACCACAGAAGGCAGCAACTTTTGATGAGATTTAGGCATAAACGGGGATGCAAGTTCATACCTCTTTGTAGTAGGTACTAGTGATTGCAGTGATCCAATCATGTGCTTCAATTCTGCACTTATCTCCACATCATAAGTTGTTTTCAACTCAAGATGTTTCGTAAGAGCGACTTCTAACTCATCCCTGCCACTCAACTCAAAAACTTTCTGGACCATGGGGTTGATTACACTTACGGCAAAAACGGCGTAAGATTCAAATGGATATTTCATGACATCAAATATATTAAAGTGAACCACCTCCCCATCAAACTCTATTATAAGGGTACCCTTTTTTAATCAATATTTGTATTGGCAGTGCTCAAAAAGAGTCTCCCTAATATAAGAGGTGAGGGATTTGGGGAGTGAAACATGCATGTCAAATATGTAGAATCGGCAGGAAACACTAATTCATTCACTTGGACCAAAACATCCTCAATTAGTCCCTCAGGGTATGCATTAGTACGGTCTGCTAACTGAATTATGATTCCAGTTTCCTTGAATGGTTCTAGATTTAAAGATGTGTAAATACTCTTCGGCATGACATTAATTGCCACTCCTAAATCTAGTATCGCATCTCTAATCTTAGTATTCCCTATTCCACATGAGATAGAGAACATACCTGAATCCCTACATTTTGGCTGTAGTTTCCTTTGCAGCACTGCTGATACGTTCTCCCCCACCATAATTCTTCCATCTCCTCTTAGCTTTCTTTTATTGATGCATAAATCCTTTAAGAACTTTGCGTACATAGACACATGCTTGATTACGTCCAATAGGGGGATGTTTATTTACACTTTGCGAAATACCTCTAGGATCTCTTTCTCCTTATCTTGCTTTCTCGGCTTCTCTAACCTACTAGGGAAGCGTGGTGGATTAGCCTTAAATTTAACCATAGAGTCATAGGTTACCTCAGGAGTCGTCTTTCTCATTCCTTCTTCTTTTAGCTCTTTCTCAATTTGATTCTCATTTTTATCGTTAGAAACCACTGGTTTGGGGCCTTCAATCTCCTTCCCACTTCTAAGAATCATAGCACTCATGCTCTTTGGGTTCACCTCAAGTTGTGAAGGTAATCTCCCATTGACCTTAGCTTCTAAACGTTTGATTGCTGTTGCTAATTGACTTATTTGTATTTGCAGATTCTGTATGCTAGAGTCTGTCTTCTGTTGAAATTGTAAAGTGTTAGATGCCAAGTTTTTAACTATGTCCTCTAGAGATGTACCCAATGAACTAGAGGATGAAGGTTGAGGATTTGGTTGGTATGATTGCTGAAATCCTAAAGGACGATTTGGGAAGAAATTCTGTTGCCTGTTCCCGTAGCTGAAATTGGGATGATCCCTCCACCCCGGATTGTAGGTGTTCGAGTAAGGGTTATACTGCCTACGGGACGTCAGCACGCCGCCAGCATATTCACATGTTTATCTCCCTCCTCTTGAAGCATTGGACACATGTCTGCGGAGTGACCTATGTTTGTGCAAATCCCACACACCTTGGCTTGTTGCGAATTCTCTACAGCTAGTTGCCGAACAAAAGATGTTAGGTCAGATAACTGTTGTTGAATAGATGAAACTTCTACCTCGTTTACTCTACGGATGTGGGTGTTCTCGCGGGAACCAAATTATTGTGAATTCTCCGCCATTTCCTCGATTAGCTCCCATGCCTCTCTAGAAGTCTTGTTTACTAATGCTCCACCGCTTGCAGCATCAATGATGTTTCAATCAGACTATTAGAACCCTTCATAAAAATATTGGATCAATAATTGTTCACTAATTTGATGTTGTGGACATGTAGTACACAATTTATTGAATCTCTCCTAATACTCATATAGGGATTCCCTAGGGTTTTGTTTGATACCGCATATTTCTTTTCTTGAGCTGGCAGCTCAGGAAGCAGGGAAGTATTTTTTCAGAAATTTCTTCTTCAAATGCACTTATGTTGTGATACTATCCGCTGGTAGGTAGTACAGCCAGTCTTTTTTTGCGTCCTTAAGGGAAAATGGAAATGGTCTAAACTTTATTTGTTCCTCAGTAATCTCCGGAGGTTTCATACTTGAGCAGACTACATCAAATTCTTGGAGGTGTTTATGGGGTTCCTCACCTGAAAGACCATGAAAAGAGGGTAAGAGATGAATTAAACCAGATTTCAACTCAAAAGGAGTGTTTTCATTGAGATTCGAAAAAGTAATGCATAGTGGTTGTTGGGTTAAGTCAGGAGCAACCAACTCCCTTAGTGTCCTATTATTTGCCATCATATACTCTTCTCGCCCCAAATCGCTTGAGTAGTCAGTTGCCAACTCAATTGCCGCATTAAGATCGAGAGATGCAATAGAGTAATGTGCTTCCTTGCGTTTCCTGGTCTCTTATCTCAGCCTACGCGCTGTCTTCTTGACTTCAGGATCGTATATCAATTCACCTGTGTAGGAAGAGCGAGACATAACCTAGCAAAAATATCAGAAACAAATCCAATTATGAAATTAGAGAAACCTTGTTCTAATTAATAAACAAGCTACGAAGGTTTATTTAAATTAGATTGTATGTTCCCCCGACGCAAATCCAATTATGCCGGTTGCTACTGGGATTAGAATAGTCAAACAATTATGGATTCAACTAGTCAAATTAGTAACTAGATTGTGTGGATAATTAAATATTGTGCATCTATTCAATCACACACAATAATCATAACCTATAAAGTAGAAAACTTACAAATACTAATAAATAGAGAAAATAAATAAAATCAATTAGATCTCACAATGATAGCTGAACTAAATCCTCAGTTGTCCCTTAATTGGAGATGCAAAATTAGTTCTCCATTAATGGAGAACGAGCCATGCCAAAAGAAAAATCCGTTGGAAGGTTACAATTTTTGTTCTTCTAATTGTTTTAAAAGAAAAAGAACAGCCCGATTTCTTCAAAAAAATTTCTTTATTTTTCCTCAATCTCCCATGCGGAACTTGCTTGATTCATTGGTTTCCTAATACCAATCAAACTCCTAAAAGATTCCTATTACAAATCAGTTTCCTTAAGTTCTCCCACGACTCAAGACTAATGCGGAATGTAAAAGTAGGAAAACTTCTTGCCGTTGTCAATTTTTGAAATTTGACTTGGATTGGGAAACTGTCCAATATTAATCCCGACTTTCCAGTTTTTAGCAGTGAACTTAGGCGCGCCCACGTGCAACCATTAGATTTTGTTTTACTAGAAAATTTTCATTTAAGTATTTTTCATTCCCACTCCTGAAATAAGCGCAAAATACCAAATAGAAGTAAAATCTATCAATAATTGACAAAAATAAAAGGAAAATTATAAACACTTATACCAATTAATTGCACCCTATCAATAATTCTATTGTATAAATAAGTAGCAAGAAAAAAAGGAGTTGAAAATTGATTGTAAATCTCCTTTTCTGAATAATATTCTGCCTCTCTTTTCCTTTTCCAAAATCCAACTAATTTTTGCTCTTTCTCTTCTTCTCCTCTGTCTCAATTCTCTATCTGATTTTTCCTTTAATAGTTTCATCCATTACAATATATTTGTTGTCATTAATACATTTTTGGAGAGTGAAATTAACTCCTTTTTATCGAAAAAACAAAATGGACAAAAATTCATTTCGACTCAGTGACTAGATTCATGTGTTATAACCTATTGACCTATATAATGACTATCGTTGAAAGTTAGAACTGAAATTTCTCCAGACAAATGACAGTAAAGTGATGGACCACTTGGAGTTGCGAAGAGCCCAATTAGTAGACTCAATTATTTGGGCAAACTACCAACTGATCCTTTTTAAATGTCCAATTTTGGCCAGACAATTTTTTTTTTCAATTCCAATTAATTATTCAACGACCCTAATTGCCTCATTTTTCTCATTCGTCTAATATTTGCCTTTATCCCACTCATTAAGAGGTCCAGATTTAATTCGGTATCTACCCTAGAGACATTTTCAATTATCTATTGTCTTCATCCGTACAGACCTTTACGTATGAAAAATGAGACACCTTGATGAGGTATGGGTATATGGGTAGAGGAAACCAACAAAAATGCATTCAAGTAGATAATGAATTAGTTGTGGGGCATTAAGTATTGGATCAATAGCTAAACTTGGACAAAATGGGAAAAGTGAGATCTTATACTATTATTGGATAACCTATTTGAGACCCAAAAAACAACAAGGTCAATGTGATAAATTCAATATTTTCATATATTTATCTTATGATTTAGTTAACTTATAGATTTGTCAAACTATGAGTATATTTTCTATGATTTGCAGGAAAATCATGTTGGATGTTTTGATAAGATATGAACGAAAATCAAGGATAGTGTGGTGCAAGATGTATCTTGGAAGCACTTAGACATTTAAGTTTTGGAAATATTATCAAGTGATTACACATTTCGACCAAAAGAGATCTCAAATACAATCCAATTTTTTAAAAAGAAGTTTGGTAGGAATTGAGAGATTTTTTAAATATATTATCTCTTATTTTAACCTTGATAAGGGTAGTTCTTTTATTATAAATGGGGAGAAATAAAGGACAATAGGAGCATCCTATTTTCTCTGCATTTTCTCTAGAAGATGAGTAGCTAAATTTTCTAGTTCAGTTCAAAGGAAAAAACTTCCATTCTTTATCATTAGGTTGTGAGAGGTAATGTTGATCATTTGTAATTCCTTTATAATTAGGCACTTATTTCTCCTTTGTTCCATTGTTATGCAATTTATTACTTTTTTCGCTTGTTGAAGTAGATTTGATGATTGCATACATGCTTTCTAGTTCCTTTCAATCAAGAAGCAAAATGAATTAACTTGATTGTCTAGCCTTTTCATGTTAATTTGCTAGGGTGAAATAAGACAAGATTAAATCATTTAAACTTTTGAACGGTTGCTTAGACTAAATTTACATTCTTTGCTTTAATGCTATTATTGGGCGAACGAGAATTACTTTTCAATATTAAATTTACTTAAGAATAAAGAATTAATTGGAAGCTTTTTCCAGTCAATTTTACTATTGATTGTCTTGATTTTTCTTATTTAAAGGCTAATCAAATTTTTTGTTTGGATCTGATAGGTTGCGATTTTATCATTTATTTTATTATTAATTTCCCCTATTACCCGACCCAATGTGGATTAATTATTAGATTCTACTCACTTTTGAAAATTTGCACTTATTACTGGGAGTAGAACAAAAATACCATAACAAGTGTCAATTTGGCAGTCATCAGGAAAGAGTTCAAGTAGCAGGCATCCAGGAACATTTTTGGAATATCAAGACGCAACCCTTCTTGGTAATTTGGCCGAATATAGCATTGAAAAGAAAGGGCTGGAGTCTTCTTCGTGTGGCTAGCGGATGCCGCACGGTGGCCAGGCATTAGATAGAAATAGGAAATAGAGTAGAGAACTGGGAAAAGTAGTTTAGATTAGCTTTTGACTTTTCCTTAGGAGTTTTTCCTTCTGCGTATGACAGAACTACTTTGAGTTGCTTTCTTTAACTTTTCCCTGTGGTCTTTCGTGGTTGCCTCCCACGCATGTCAAGAGCAATTGGAGGATTTAGTTACTTTCTGTACCTTGTGTTTCTTTTCACCAATTGAACGAATTGAGTTTTTCCCAATTCCGAAGAACGATGTCCATGGATATTATTTTTGAATTCTCGCGTGGGTTCCATTCATTCGAGATGAGCTAAATCCCTTCTCTAGTCAAGAAACAAAGGAGGCTCGGGGTCGCCTAAAAATTGTAAGATTGATTTAATTTTATCCTTTTCTTTTATTTATTGGTATTCGCATATTCTTCGATTACAATGCTTATGATTGTCTAATTAATCGATTGTCTTAGATTCGGATAATTAGTTAATTTGATAATCTATTGTCAATTTGGGGCGTTAAATTCGTAATTATTTAATTGTCTCAAAATAGTGACAACTGGCATGATTGAATTTGTGTCAGGGGAATACGCGGGCTAATCTGAAATAACCTTGATAGTGCGTTATTTGGTTAGAATAGGGTTCCTCTAATATGTAAGGCAATTGGAGAATTAAATCTTATGGGCGTACCTAGAATTAATTCTCAATTAGGGCAATGATTAACGGGCGTACCTTAATTACCGACACAGTAAGGAGGGGTTGACTGTCATAACTTGTTTGGCAGTTAGAACCTATTTATTAGTAAATAATTGAAATTGTCTTTGTATCGATGATCAATTAGGTGAACCTTTACTGAAGTTATTTCTTGGCTAGAATCTTAGTTATCATTCATTTGATTTTAGTGAATTGTTATTTAGTTTTTATTAGTTTCTTGGATTTTATTTGAATTTATTTGATTGTCACTTTCTACACAAAAATACCCCCTGGTTACTGTGGATTTGAAAAGAAACAGTTACACCTAATTCCTGTGGATTCGATCCTGCTTACCATTATTACAAAAATTAACTTTAATTGAGCAGGTTTTTATTATTGTACAGGCTCGACAACCTGTCAATTTTTTGTGCCGTTGCCGGGGACTAGCGTCAGTTATTTGTTTCTTTTTAAGTTCACTTTTGTTCTAATTTTCTGGTGCTTTTCGAGTGTATGCCTCTAAAATGTCCTTGGATGCCTGCTACTTGAACTCTTTCCCGATGACTGCCAAATTGGCACTTGTTATGGTATTTTTGTTCTACTCCCAGTAATAAGTGCAAATTTTCAAAAGTGAGTAGAATCTAATAATTAATCCACATTGGGACAGGTAATAGGGAAAATTAATAATAAAATAAATGATAAAATCGTAACTTATCAATTCCCTCCACACTTAAATCATGCTTGCCCTCAAGTATGAGAACAACAAACAAACACCAATATGTCAGGAGCAGGGACGTAATTGCAATTGGAGCAAAGGTTTTAGGGGTGTTAGTGTAATTAGCTTATGGAGCCAAAAACTGTTAAAAGTTAGTTATAACTAAATTTGTTAACATCAGTCATTGCACAGAAATTCTGTGTCAATTGGATTCGAATCCATCATTGAAGTTGTACAAATCCAAGACAATGTAATGGATTGGACAACAAGAAATACAATCACAATTTTTCTCCCAAATTCTTATTTCCTCTCTCTCTCTCTCTCTCTCACCTCTTCCCTCCCTTTCTGTTCTTTCCTTCTTCATTCAAATCTCTCTTGAATCTGCTGGTCACGTCTCCTTCTCAATTCTACTTTGGGAGGACGATCCTTCGGCAGCTTAGAGATCAACCAATGGCAGAGAGCACACGCTTCCAAACCTTAGAAGATCATCTCCGGAAGCAGGAACTCAAGTTGCAGGAAGTCATGGAGGATATGAAGAATATATAGCTGCAAGTAAAGGAAGAAATGGCAGGCAGGGACAAGAGATTGGATACGATCACGCTAGGTATGGATTAGAAGTTTGAGGCACTTAGTTCAATGATGAAGACACTACTGAGCAGGGAGAAGAGTGTAGAAGAAGAAAGCAAAGCTGGCAGAGATCGTACACCCTTACTATCCACACCTCCCATTCACCAGAGGCTGAACTTGGGAGCAGATGAGGAAGCTAGAAGTTGCGAGTTCTTGGGTAAGATCCCTGGCTATAATCCTCCAAAAATTGAGTTACATATGTTTAGTGGGAAAAATCCTAGGGAATGGATCAGAAAATGTAACAAGTACTTCCTACTAAATAAGGTAACCGAGGAACATAAATTGCTGGTAGTGGAGATGTTTTTAGAAGGTAGAGCTGATAATTGGTTCCAGGGAGTCAAATTAGAAAAACCAAGGGTAACATGGGGGGATTTTAAGGAGCTGCTCTGTCAGAGATTCAAAGGATCATGCTGTAGAGATATTGTAGAGGAATTCAATAAACTGCAGCAGATGAGTACAGTAAAGGTCTACTAGGAAAAATTTGAGGAGTTAAAGACATTGATGCTAATTCAGAATCCAAGCCTTAGTGAAGAATACTTCATTTGAAGTTTCTCCAGTGGTCTCAAGGAGGAGATTAAACCTATGGTGAGAATGCTCAAGCCAAATACTCTTTCTGGAGTTATGGAGATAGCTCATTTGCAGGAACAGGCTGTCAGGTTACAAGGAAGGACAATCAAGGATGGGAACAAGGTGATGGCTGAACCAAAGTTTGGGATGTACAGGCATCCAACCTCTGCCAATGGAGGGATCAGTACTTACAAGTTACCACAAAATAACATACCTAGGGTAGTTCCCAAAAATTCAGACAAGAGTCCAGAATTTAAGAGACTATCCCCTCAGGAACTACAGTTCAGAAAGAGTAATGGATTGTGTTTCAAGTGTGGGAAGAAATTTGGGGTAGGACATCAGTGCAGAATAAAGCACTTGAACCTTATGTTGTATGAAGAAGAGGAGGACATTGAATTCCAGGATGCTCAAGGGGAACAGGATGAGCTGACTGGAAATCCAGGGGAACCAATTGAAATTTCACTCAATGCTCTATCAGACTCACTCAGGCGAAGTACTATCTTGTTACAAGGACAGATGGCAGGGGAACCTGTCAACATTTTGGTGGATATAGGTAGCAGTGACAGCTACATCTATCACAAGCTGGTGTCTGCACAAGGCATTTCCTTTGAATATGTCAAGCCTTTCACTGTCACAATGGGGATGGAAGCTTGGTAACCAGTGGAGCTCAGTGTCCAAAGGTCTTGTGAAATGTTCAGAATAATAAGTTTTGCTTTGACCTCAGGATTATGGAATTAGGTGATTGGGATATTATTTTGGGGGTAGATTGGATGCACAATTACAGCCCCATCACTTTCGATTTTCATCAACTAAAAATCTCCATGTTCCATCAAGGAGAGGTGGTCACATTGCATGGAGTAGTTAATGATGCAACCATGGAACTTATTAGGAGGAAGGATCTCAGAGGCTTTTTGCAGGAGAAGAGAATGTGTTGTGCTATTTCAGCACGAAATGAAGAGCAGGACACAGGGAAGCAAGGAGTTCCAGAATCAATTACTACAGTTTTGCAGCAATTTTCAGTAGTATTTTAGGAGCCTACTCAGTTGCCTCCTAACAGGCCATTGGACCATCAGATTCCCCTAAAACTAGGAGCACAAGCCTTTAAAATGAAACCATATAGATACCCTCACTCACAGAAAGCAAAGATTGAAAAACAAATAGCAGATATGCTGAAGTCTGGAATCATCAAGCCAAACAATAGTCCTTATGCTTCACCTGTGCTGTTGGTCAAGAAAAAGGATAACACTTGGCGTTTTTGTGTGAATTACAGGCATCTCAATGACCTGACGGTCAACGACAGGTATCCTATCCCCATCATTAATGAGCTGCTGGATGAGCT